>NC_056731.1:575950721-576033221 GCF_019279795.1 Protopterus annectens | reverse complement strand
AAAGTCAAAAGATTTAAGGTGAGAGTAAGCATAGCACTTGAAGGAAAATAAAGGGTAATTGTTCTTTGACTAATTTTATATCATTGCTGGCTGACTTCAGAGTTGTGCACTGTTATTTTTGCTTCAGTGTATAGTTTTTCAGATCTCTGCTGAAGGTGTTGGTTTTTCCATACCCACACTCTCTATTCCTGTGTTTTTGTTTAAATTTGGAGTCTTTTTCAGTTGCCCGCCCCTACTGTAGATTTGATCTGGGAGACTCCCCCAGTCCCATCTCTTTACCTCATTCTACCTAATAGACTCCTTCTGCACTTGTTTTTATTCATTTTTAATTTAATTGCATTTTTGAACTGTTTGGTCTAACATTGCTACATTCTCAAGTGTGCTAGCTTGCACTGCATTTGTATTGTTTTTATTGCTGTTTTAGCTACTTTTCTGTATATATATATATATATATATATATATATATATATATATATATATATACACACACACACACACACACACACACACACACACACACACACACACACACACACACACACACACCTTTCCTGTAACTAGTGTAGTCCAGATTCAGATTTGTTGTATCCAGGACTGTATGTAAGCTTCTGAGCCCCCTCCCCCCCAAGCTTTCTGTGTTGGAGGGAAGCCATCTAGCTTATCAGTGGGAGTGGTAAGCACTAGGTAACCTATTAACCTATCTATTACATAAGGAGTGGTTCTGGCCCAGAAATTGTAGTTACTGGCCGTTTGGGCAGTTTTTCCATCGCTCTCAACTTTCTGATTTAAAAGCCCACATTTGCACTTGTTTTCTCCCTTTCCAGTAACTAATTAAGTCCAGATACAGATTCTTAGTTTTAGCACTTGAATTTGCTTATTCATCGTCAGCACTTGTTCAGAATGTGTAAGCACTAAATAACCTACTCATTACTATAGCACTCAACCTTCCTCATTACCTAGAGGAAAACAGTTTTGGTACTTACTTTCCTCACTTGCTTAGAGAAAAACAGCTCTTTACTCACTTTCCTCACTTATCTAGAGGAAAATCGTTTTTTATTCAGGCATGTCCAAGGGTCAGCTCCCAGTGTTCTCTCCTGTCTATCTGATGAATCTGGGCATCTTGGGGAAATGAAGAAATTGCCTTATGTACGCAGACAACCCTCTCCTCCTACCACTCAACACTACAACCTGTGAGAGATGCACTTATCTAGCCAAACTGGAGGTAAAGCTCTCTCCAATCAAGACTGAACTTGACAGTCAAGAAGAGAAGGTAAACACTTGCACCACACCACATTCAACACATAGTCTCACTAAATCTACACCACCAAAATCCACACACAGAAACACAAAAACATTTGTGGAGGCTCTCAATAATAATCTGCTCAAGCAACAGAGACCGCCAAAGCAGAAATGCAAGCAACCTCCACCCCCCAACACAACCCAAATGACACATAGCCCGCAGACTCAGTGTGCCATTCAACCACAGCCAATAAGGCAAATCACTGTACCCAACACAGTAGTCATAGGTGACTCTATAGTCAGGCACACTGATGTCCCACTCACCAGGCTAAACAAGGAGAAGGTTACTGTCAGCTGCCTGTTGGGTGTCAGGATCCACCACATAACCCACACACTCAGGTCACTCCACAACAAGTACAAATATGACTCTGTCATTGTCCATGTTGGTGTGAATGACCTGAGACGTACCTCTCTGGACTACATGAAAAGTGACATGGAAGATCTCTCAGATCTTGTAGCCCAGGCAGGTATGACCCTAGCCCTGAGTAGCATTCTGCCATCACCCAGAATGATGCCTCAGTACAAGGACAAAATGATCGACTTCAACAATTGGCTAAGCTTCTGGTGCCATTCTAAAGGGATCCAGTATCTGTGCCTGGGATGACATGGTCGACAGACCACGATGCTTTGCCAGAGATGGCCTGCACCTGTCACCCCTGGGATTCCGGATACTGGCTAAGGTTCTTGCCGCCCTTAAAGTGCCTTTTTTAGGCAAGGTTCAAATGACAAATTCACCACAGTAACAGGAACAGGCAAGCTAAAACTGAGGGTGATGCTACTCAATGCTAGAAGTCTAAATCTCAAAATGCACTCACTCGAGGCACTCCTTAAAATGGAGAACATCGATATCTGTGCAGTGACTGAGACCTGGTTCAAGGCTCCAGAGAGCACCCTTGCACTACCAGGCAATAACTCATACCACACTTTTCAGCCATGTATCCTGGACCGGAACACCAAAGGGAGAGGTGTGTCCATATTCATTAAGTATATCCACACCTCCAGGCTAGTTGCTCAGCATAATGCAGCCAAGGTTATCCAAGTGCAACTAACTCTGGGCAAAACTGCAATCCAAATTGTAGCTTGCTACAGATCACACACCATGCTCCAGGATTCCCACTCCTCTTTTCTTGATGTACTGGAAAATATTAGGGTTCAACCAAACACCCTAATAATGGGCAATTTCAACTACCCCACCATTAACTGGGAAAACTACTCATGTACCAACTCCTTCACTCAACGCTTTCTGGAATTCATAAACTCCAATGCTCTGTATCAACTTATCCATACCCCCACCAGGGGAAACAATATCCTAGATCTAGTCATTACCAACATGAGTGACCGGTGTTCCACACCTGAAATCAACGCCTCATTGGTCCGATCCGACCATAAGCTAATTATCCTAGATATCCACATCCTGCCCCCAACCCCCATTAAGGAAACCATGGTAATAAATTTCTCCAAAGCCAACTTCATGCTTCTTAAGACAGAAGTGGTGAACTTCATGACACCCATGCAGATGGACAATACAGTTACGACTACTGAATCCTACACAATTGCACTTTATAAGCACTTACATGAGTGCATGGATCACGCTATCCCAAACAGAACCAAGACGCTATCCTCCAAAAAAAGGAAGCCAATCTGATGGTCCCCTGCCATAAACAAACTGTACAACAGAAAGAAGAAACTGTTGCAAAAGAGAGTAAAATCCCATGAGTGGAGGAGCTCCTGGTCAGACTCAGTAAGAAGCTGCGATCCCTGATAAAATCCTCCAAAGCTAGTTATGAAAACAAAATCACCACTGACTCTAAAAACAACCACAAAGCATTCTATAGCTATGTCAATAATCTCAATGGCAATACTCAGATCCGCTCTGAGTTACAGCACAATGGCAATAAATATACAGACCCAACTGATATTGTCAACATCCTGGCAGATAGGTTCAGTGCTAACTACTTTACCCCCCTCTCACCCCCTAAAAAGCCCATCTCTATACAGGAAGAATGCAAATTTCCTGTAATCACGGCTGCACAGGTAAAAACCACAATCTCCAAAGCCAAGAACACAGCATCCATGGGACCAGACAACATCCCAGGATGCGTTCTATATGAACTACAGAACGAACTGGCACCCCAGCTAAGTAACATGTTCAATCATAGCCTCACCTCAGGCTTTCTGCCTTCTGAATGGCGCACAGTGATGGTTATCCCACTCCACAAGGGGGGAGCCACCACGGACCCCAGGAACTACCGCCCCATTAGCCTGACGAGCCTGGTCTACAAGGCTATGGGATGTATCATTATGGAACTTATAAACAAAGAAATTGGTAATCTCCAAACTCTGGACCCCAACCAGTTCGGGATTGTAAAAGGCAGATCTTGTCTCCTAAACCTGATAGAGTTCTTTGAAGCAGTCACCAAAGCCGTAGACAAGGGTAAGGTGGTACACACAGCCTATCTAGATCTTGCCAAGGCTTTCAACACCATACCCCACTCTGGAATTATAAATAAACTCATTAAACTAGGTATAAATCCCTATGTCACAAGATGGGTTGCCAACTGGCTCACTGACAGTACCCACACTGTGAAAGTAGCAGACTCCAAATCCGACTTCAGACCAGTGACAAGTGGAGTACCACATGGTTCAGTCCTGGGTCCTCTCCTGCTTGGTATCTACTTCTCTGAGGTACAGGCTAACACAGAAGGTCTTTGGCTAATGAAGTTCACAGATGACTGCACATTAGGAGCCATAATAAAAACTCCTAACAATGTGGACATCCTACAAAAGGGCCTCACTGAGACAGATGCCTGGTGTCAAAGCCATTGCCTCAAGCTCAATGCCAAAAAGTGCAATTTCATCCCCTTTGGTAAAAATTCTGTACCCATGAACTGCAACATAGGTGGTAGTATACTTAACACCAAAAGTGTGATAAGAGACCTTGGGACACAGTTGTACAGTAGTCTCTCCTTTGATAATAACATCGCCACAGTAGTCAGGAAATCTTTCTACATGGCACACCTCATCACAAAAGGTTTCTCATCCAGAAAAAAAGAGGTCATCGTTCCCCTCTACTCATTAGACCCATTATAGAGTACAACATCCCTTTTGGTATGTACCTCACAAGACATCTACAACAACTGGAAAGGCCGCAGAAATACCTCACAAAGGATTACCAGCCTCAAACAGATGCCCTACGCAGACCGTCTCAAAACACTCCAGCTTTACTCCATCGCATATCGCCTACTCAGAGGTGATCTCTGCCTAACATACAAAGCTTAGTCAAACCCAGAGCTATTGCACATGCTCCACTTAAAGAAATCCTAATCCCTCCAAGCTACACGCTCTAGGGACTTAAACAAACATTGTCACCACAATAAACAGAACATGCGGAGGGATAGATTCCTGTCCCAGAGACTTCCCATACTCTGGAATAAACTACCTATCGATATCAAACAAAGCTCCTCATTAGCACTCTTCAAGAAAAATCTTGATGACTGCATGTGAAATAGGAAATTCACCCCGGGGATCACCTCTGTGGCTCTGCTCAACAGTGGCACAGGAAAATAATTTTCTTGGTTGGCAAAAGCCAGGGTACCTTTTTGGCTGGACTTGTATAGGCCCCAGGGCCAATAGCCTAGTACCTGCCTATGAACGTATGAACTATCCAAGGCTAAGAATACAGCAGCTATGGGACCTGACAATATCCCTGACTGTGTGCTACAAGAACTACAGAATGATCTGGCACCTCACCTGTGTACCCTGTTCAATCACAGCCTCTTGTCCCTACCGAATGGCACACTGCTACAGTCATCCCTCCCCACAAAGAAGGAGCAACTACAGACCCTGGGAACTATCTCCCCATTAGCCTGATGAGTCTGTTATGCAAAGCTATGGAATGCATCACGATGGACCTAATAAACAGGGATATAGGAAATCTCCAAACTCTGGATCCCACACAGTTTGGTTTTGTGAAGGGTAGGTCATGCCTGCTCAACCTGGTTGGCTTCTTTGAGTCAGTCACCAGAGCTGTGAATGAAGGCAAGGTGTTTCATACAGCCTACATGGGGATCTGGCCAAGCCCTTTGATACCATTCCCCACTCAGGAATCATGGAAAAACTCACTAAGCTAGGCATCAATCCCTATATCACTAGGTGGGTTGCAAACTGGCTCACAGATAGAACCCATACTGTGAAAGTGGCTGACTCCAAGTCAGACTGCTGACCAGTCATGAGTGGGGTCCCATAGGGTTTGGTCCTGGGTCCTCTCCTTCTTGGTATCTATGTCTCTGAAGTCTAGGGCAACATGAAGGGACTCTGGCTGACAACGTTTGCTGATGAATTGAAGTTGGGAGCTATTATTAACTCCCCAAGTTATGTTGACATCCTACAGAAAGGCCTCACTGAGTCCAACGACTTGTGCCAGATCCATGGCTTTATGCTCAATGACAAAAAAATATGTCATCATCCCTTTGGGAGAAACCCATTTCCCATGACTTACCACATTTATGGTAGTCACCTGAACACAGAAGGCCTTATAACAGATCTAGGAACACAAGTTGACAAGAACCTCTCCTTTGACCATCATATTGCCTCTGTGGTCAGAAATTCCTTCTATGTGTCACATCTCATTAATAAGGCTTTTGCATCCAGGAAGAAAGAGGTCATTGTCTACCTCTACTCTTCCCTCATTAGGCCAGTCAAGTACAATGCTCCATTTGGCATGTACCTCACTAGAAACCTGCAACAACTGGAGAGGCTGCAAAAGTACCTCACAAACAGGATCTTAGGCCTGAAACACTTGACCTATATGGACAGACTCCAAAAACTCAATTATTCTCTGTGTCATATTGTCTACTTAGAGGTGATCTCTGCTTGACTTACAAAGCCATGTCTGACCCAGCTCTGTTAGAAATGCTCCAGCTAGAGAAATTCCAATCCTTCCACACCACACACTCCACAGACCTCATCCGCATTACCACAATCAACACAACATGCTGGAGGGACAGGTTCATAATGCAGAGAGTGCCCGTGCTATGGAATACACTTGCCATACATGTCAAGCAGAGCACCTCACTGGCCCTCTTCAAGAAAAATCTTGATGAGTGGATGGGAAATAGAAACTCCACCCCGGGGATCACTCCAGTTACTCTACTCGAAAGAGGCACTGTGAGCTAAGGTTGGGTGGCCTGATGCCAGGGTAATCCTATGGGCTAGGCTTCTAAAGGCTCCAGTACCCATTTGCCTAGTACACACCTATGAACCTACGAACCTATAGTTTATATATATATATATATATATATATATATATATATATATATATATATATATATATATATATATATATATATATATATATATATATATATATATATATCTATGGTTCTAATGACCGAAACCGATTCACGACAGTGAAATCACCGACACAAACGACCGACAACGCAGTTGGCCGACACGCTCGAATCCCGACAGACGGAAGACCGACAAGGGGAATGTGTAAGCGCGACCTGGTAAGTATGCGATAGTGAGGGATTTAGGAGTAGGGAGCGGACAGGTAAGTGTGCAATACTCAGGGATGTAGGGTTAGGTGTGTGATAGGTGAGTGTCTAGTGTCGGAGCTTGGGGTTAGGGGTGTGTAAGTGAGTTAGGGTTAGGGTGCAGGTAGGGAGAGTGTGTGGTACTGTCGGAGCTTGGGGTTAGGGGTGGGTAAGTGAGTTAGGGTTAGGGTGCAGGTAGGGAGAGTGTGCGGTAGTGTCGGAGCTTGGGGTTAGGGGTGGGTAAGTGAGTTAGGGTTAGGGTGCAGGTAGGGAGAGTGTGCAGTAGTGTCGGAGCTTGGGGTTCGGTGTGTAAGTGAGTTAGGGTTAGGGTGCAGGTAGGGAGAGTGTGCGGTAGTGTCGGACCTTAGGGTTTGGGTTTGGGTTAGGGCTAGTGGATATGTGTTGTAGTGTACTGTGTTGTTTACGTAGTGTGTCGGTGTTATGGTGTTCGTGTTTCGTTGTCGGGTTTGTGTGTTGTCGGTTTTCTGGCCGGTGATTTCACTGTCGGCGAATCGGCTTCGGTCATTAGAAGTAGACCCATATATATATATATATATATATATATATATATATATATATATATATATACACACACACACACACATATATACACACACACACACACACATATATATATATATATATATATATATATATATATATATATATATATATATATATATATATATATGTATATATACACACGCATTTATAGATATATACATATATGTGCTCAGAACATGTAGTGGAGTTGTATCTCAGAATCATACCTCTCAACCTCTTAGTGCAACAAATCTGTCCAAAGGTTGTCAGAATGGGGGGACAATGGTCCCAAACTAGAGACCTCTTTTAAATTTTGCCCTTATAAATTTAGAAAGTTGCCAGAGTAACATACTTTGTTTTAGCATACGCATTCTGATCGCTGTGAGGTCTGAAAATGAAATGTATGTCATTTACTGACTAAAATTCCCATATCATCACAGTGATTTACCAGAGAAATAAGACTAATCTATAAAACAGACCAGAAATATGAGCAATAAAGCTGGACATCCTGAAACAATCCAGCTAGTTGAGATGTATGCTCAAAACCCCTTACTGCAATGAATCTGGACCAAGGCTGACAAAGTGGTGGATGAAAGCCATGAAAATGGGGACAAATCTGAAATACTGACATATATAAGCTGACACAGTTGCTGCTCTGCTATAACATATATTTACTGAAATAGCACAAGTAATTGAAATAGCAAATCCGCTATGGGGAATTACACATGTATTTGCAAATATATCAGGCACTACAGGGATGTAACAGCACTGAAGAACAGACACCAGTGTGAAAGTGCATACCCACAACCAATTTCACATACCAGTAAGTCAAGTGAACAGTAGAGTATATGGACCGTGTGATCAAATATACTGTTTGCCACTCACACACTACCTCTACTTATACTGGCCCAATTCACAATGTAGTTTGAATCCTGACCATGGGATAGTACATGTCTCAGTCTACCCCTACAAACACATACAGCTGATAGACTAGCAGAAACTGGAACAGCATGCACAGTCAGATAAAAGGGGAGCCATAACACTTACATCTAGCCCCCTCCATACACAACCCAAGTAACATGTACACATGACATGTCTACACAATCCTGACAGTCTGTCAACAATGGACAGACATACACAGACCTCTCAGATGTACAGTTCACCCCAAAAGGTACAGGCTCAGGACTCATATCTATGGCCTCTTCCCTGTAACATGTCTGTGGGTCTATGATATCACTGGTATGGTTACAGGAAAGAAGGCAAGAAATAATGGTACTGAATACTTCTGAGCCTCATAGTGCATGACATCTGGACAAAGCCTGACATCATTTGGGGACAGAAGCACAAACACAGGTGTAGATTGGACATATTGCTGTCATAAATTGAGACAGTTGCTCATGTAACAGAGTTTATTGAAGCATATCCTTTATGAGGAATATGAAATCAGTAATACCAATGGATGTTAGAATTTACTGACTGCATTCCCCAGAGTCCCTGACTGATTTTCTAAGGACAACAACTGTATGGGGAACATACAAAATATAACAGGCAACATGTGGCTAGTTTGTTGACAGCATGCCAGTGGAGAGATATGTCAGAGGTGTATCACTGTCAGATGTGAAGCCACTCAGTAAATGCATGTCCACACAAACCCTGTCAGTCTATCAACCCACCATGTGTACAACCGCACTGATGACAGAATCTGTTCACAATTCGGGAGATATGTCCCCCATGTTGTTGGGCTGTCTCCATATGTCCTATCCTGTGAAGTATTCCCACCTACTGTCTGTGAATCTGTAGACTACCACCTCTGTAAGGTCCCTCACACAAGTCTGTAATGCCCTCTCAAAGGCAACACATGGAGGTCTCCATAGTCATGATACCCTTTTCTGGCTGCGTCCCACATGAACACAGGCATGTCTTTTCAGACCTATTCAGCAGTGTAGTCTACCACAGCCTGAGCACTGTTGTCATCCCATCTGCACAGAGGACAGACAGAGATAGTAGACAGCAAACAGGTTATGCATTAGGATGAATGTTTTGAAAGACAAAAGTCTGAAATTGAAATGTATGCCATTACTACATGACAGCAGTCCTCAATGACATGGCCAAACAGCATAGTACTCTACACTTAATATAATAATATCATATTAATAACCAATAGTAGATACATCAAAACATACAGCTCAAACACCAAGAACAAGATAGTGTAGTACTTTTGCATGCAGTGGTGCATGCTTGGAGTACCGAATTTTACATGGAAAGGCAGTGTTAAAAGTACTAATTCAATAATTCAATATGTGTTAAATTTGTTTTTGCAACCAATGTACTGTAACTAGTGTAACATGTAAGTGTGAGTGCATATAACATGTGATACTACCCATGTATACACAAGGGTCCCATACAGTATAGTCACACCCCTTGCTACTGTAATGACAGCACACAGAAGCATGTTCTGTAAAGGAAATCAAATGCAATTACTGAATAATGTCATTACTCTGCCCAGCAACAAAATACACAGGCATTGTAGGTCTTGAACCCAGGACCCTGTACACCATAGCAACAGCAATTTACCACTAAGCCATCTGACCTAGAGCAATGACGGATGCTTTTTCAAACATACCATGGATTACAGCCACTTTACAATAGGGAAAAGACACTGTGCAATCAGGAGTGCTTGGTATCTTCAAATATATGTATAAAAAGAAACATATACATATATATATATGTATAACAATATGTAGATATATTACCAATAAATACTGAGGTGTATATATATATATATATATATATATATATATATATATATATATATATATATATATATATATATATATACACATTTGCGGTGGTGGTGCTGCTGTAGCGTTGTCGCCTCACAGTACGACGTTGTCCTGTTCGATTCTCAGCTACAGCGTCTTCTGTGTGGAGACATGCATAAATGGGCGTACCTTCATTGAAGGTTGTGCATCAGGGCTGGCAACTCGGCACATAAAAATGTACTGCCAATCATCAGCGGACCGGAGTTCTGCTGTGGCGACCCCTAACCGGAAAAAGCCGAAAGACACAACAACATACATACAGGTCTCAAAATGCCCATACAAACATATGCCGCTGATAGACCACCCATAACTGGGGCAGTATGCACAGTTGGAAAAGGACCCATGCCACTGACATCTGCCCCCCAGTCCAAATAATACATAAACAGTACGCTGCAACAAAGACGATAGGCCATATACAATGACCAGACATACAACAACCTCTTAGCAAATAAACTAACATGACTGAAGACAGTAAAGAGAAAAACAACCAGCCAGTAATTCTCACAAGTCTATCATACTCTGATGTCTTGGCCAAAGCCTTCAAGGAGTAAAACATTACAAGAAATACTTGCCTTACATACAAGAAGCAATTAGCACTTATAATTACATAGTTAAATACACAGCCTACAATTACACTACTCATTTAACCCCCTATGGGATAAAGTATCACATTTACAAATATAAATTGATTCTGCACATAACAATTGTTCTTTTTTGACTGTTTAATCAAAGTGAGAATTAGACTTTCTCAGAAGCAATACCTTGTAACCCACTACTGCCCCATGGTGAGATTTATAAAAATGTACAGCTATAGAACTGTCTTCTTTCTTATCAGTAATATCTCTCACATGTTCCAACAGCCTAGTTTTAAAACACTAATACTCTCCCCCACATAAAATATGTTACAAAGGTATCCAAGAGCATTCTCTATACACTGACCTCTTGAATGTACTGAGTTACTCATGTTGTCCAGCCTTTGCCCTCAGCAGGAATGACAGTACTAAATAATGACAGACCATACCTATCAATCTCTTACTGCATGAGATCTGGACAAAGTCTGACATAATTGGGGACATAGGCCCAAAAACATGGCCATACCTGGAATATTGCTGTTATACACTGAGAAAGTTGCTGGTGTTGCAGGGTTTGTTGTAGCATATCTTTTCTGAGGGATATGAAGGCAGACACACAAATGGATGTTAGCATTTACTGATTGCAATCACCAGAATATGCTACTGATTTGCCAAGGACAACACCTGTCTGGGGAACAGACCAAACATAACAGGCAAACCTCTGTCCATTATGTGAATTGCCCTACAGTTGAGAGCTATGCAGACAGAGAACTTGTTGTCAGACTGAAGCCCATTCAGAAGTAGCATGTTTGGACAAACCCTGTGAAACTAGCAGTATTCAAGCCATATAACAGCAATACTCACATACTGCCCCCTAAGTCTTGAAACTTCTTCACCATTTACGTGGCTTGTCTCTCCACAAGTCTTGTTGTAAGAGATATTAGCTCACATACCTCCAGGATGTCTTCCTCACAAGGAAGGTAGAGGGCCAATGCCCACATGAAGTACTCAAGTATAGGAATGTGTTGCCCTGACATTGGCTATTGGAATAACTACACAGCTGCTCTGCATGCAATTAGCAACTGCGGGACATCAATTGGTGTACAGGCCAACAGATGGTCATGAGCATTACCTACAAAAGTCGAGCTGCCACCTATTCAAACCACCTCCGTCATAGACAGGAGTGCAACATAAAACTGACTGACTGCAAGTCACAGAAAGAGTACATCATCAAATCTACTTTCCAGAAAAAAAACAGTACGTGAAACAAGTAAGCATGTAATTGAATGCAGTAGGTGGTCTGTAACAATGGAAAATAGGAGTTTGAAAGAATATGTTTCAACAAGACTTGCTGTACTGATGTACTGCTGAACAGCACCGATGGCCATAGCATGTGGCTCTGTCTGCAGTGACATAGATCACAGCTCAGGCCCCTGACTCACCCCAGTAAAGGACAGCGGACATATGACAACTACTGAAGTGTCTGTCAAACACCACTGACTATGCCACTGCTAGGCCAGCTACTGGGATGTTGTACATATCCATATGTTACCTGTGAATATAACTATGATACACATGTTTGTCTTGTAAATCTAAGACCGCTATACAGAGTATGTGCATAGTAAAGTACTGTTGCAGAAGTGTGTGTTGAAATGCATGTGATATAGTGAGTTCATACCATTCAACAGTACAGTATTATAAGCACGTGTGCCTAATATCTGTAGTCACTTACACATAGAGTTGTGTTATGTTAGGCAAACCAGTGTCAAGTCTGTGAAAAATGACATTGTAACATGATAGCCTAGTTATGAATGTGGGACATCCTTCAGGTTAACACTGTGATAGCAAAGCCTGCTGTGCAATCAACTTACTCATCTATGTATGTAAATAAGTTGTGCATATTGTACTTGTGTGTAATATCAGTTCCAGTGCATACAACAGACATAAATGTTTACAGGTACTGGTTGTTGCTTTTCCATGGCAATGAAATGGGTAGTACAATAGGCATCATTATCAGGTTGTAATCGGAAAAGTGTGCAACTGTGTTATGACCCTCTGTCCATGCCTATCACAAACAGCTATATGAACACATACATACAGTGGATATCAAGAGTGTACACACCCTTGTTGAAATGCCAGGTTTATGTACTATACGAAAATGAGACCACAGAAAATTATTTCAAAACATTTCCAACCTTGAATGTGACCTATAACCTGTACAGTTCTATTGAAAAACAAACAAATCTGTTAGGGAAGAAAATATAAAACATAAAAACATACTATAAGCTGGTTGCATACATGTGCACACACATAAACCACTACTTAGTTGATGTACCTCGTGCAGTAATCACAGCATTTTCTTTTTGGGTATACACATACCATCAATTAACAAGACTCTGATTAACCCCAAATAATGTTCAACTGTCCTAGTAGGATTTATTTGACATTTACCCAGTTGCTTGCTACAGCCAAAGACATGTTTTGCAGAGAGCTTACAAAGCATCAAAGGGCATTGTGGAAAGGTATCAGTCAGGAGAAGCATAGAAAGTGTCCAAAACATTGGATATACCATGGAATACAGTACAGACAGTCATCAGGCAGTGGAGAAGATAAGGATCAACAGTGACACTGCAAATACCTGGACGTCCATCCAAAATGGATGAAATGATAAGACAACAACTGGCCGTGGAGGCTGCCAGAGGACCTACAGGAACAGTGAATGAGCTGCAGGAATGCCTGTCAAGTATGGGTGTGTACCACATGTGACAACAATATTCTGTATTCCTCATATGTCTGCCTAATGGGGTAGGGTTGGTAGATGGAAGCCTTTTCTTTTGCAGAAAAACATCCAGGGCTGGACAAACATTACCAAACAGTACATCAAGCCTCCTAAAAGCATGTTGGACAATGTGTCATGGTCTGATGACTCCAAGATTGAACCTTTGGCCCATAATTCCAAGAAGTATGTTTGGTCCAAAACAACACTTTGCATCACAAAAAGAACACCATCCCCCCAGTGAAGCATGGTGGTGGCAGTATCATGCTGAGGGGTTGCTTTTCATAAGCTGGAACTGGGCCTCTAGTCAAGGTGGAGGGAATTATGAACAGTTCCAAATACCAATCAGTTTGGTCTCCAAACCTTCAGTCATCTGCTAGCAAGCTGAAGATGAAGAGGGATTTTACCCATCAACATGACAATGGCCCCAAACATGCATCCAAATCCACAAAGGAATGGCTCCACCAGATGAAAATTACAGTTTGGGAATGTGCCAGCCAGTGGCCAGACCTACATCCAATAGAAAATCTGTGGGTTGCCCTAAATAGGGCTGTGCACAAGAGATGGCTTCACAAATTGACATATTTGTAATGCTGTTGCAAGGAAGACTGGCTAACTATTAGCAAGTAAAGATGTGCCATGATGATAGACTCCAACCTAAGATGACTGAATGTTGTCATTATCTCAGCAGGTGCTTCCACAAAGTATGTGTTTAAGGGTGTGCACACTCATGCAACCAGCTTATTGTACTGATGTTAATTTTGCATATGTTTTCCCATAACAGATTAATATGTTTTCAATGGAATTGTACAGGCAATAGGTCACATTAAAGGTGGGAATTGTGTTGAAATGAGTTATTGTGATGTCACATTATGATAGCACAAAGACCAGGCATTGAAATAGGGGTGTGTAAACTTATATATCTACTGTAACTGTATGGATCTAGCAATACCTGACCTGTAAAACTCGCCTCCACCAAGGTAGAGTAATCCCCTTTGATGGACAGCAGCAATACACAAACCATATGATAGGTTGTTATATTAGCTGTACAGGGACACATAGGTGCAGGCAACAACTTGGAAACCTGGTTCAAGGCTCCCAAGAGCACCCTAGCACTACCAGGTTATACCTCATACCATGCTTTTCGGTCCCAAAACTTGGACCGAACCACAAAAGGAGGGGGAATATCAATATTCGTCAAAGATACCCACACCTCCAGGTTGGTGGCATAGCACGAAGCATCAGAGACTATCCATGTGCAACTAACAGTGGGTAAAACTGCCTTCCAGTTTATAGCCTGCTACAGACCACCCTCCCAAACCCAGGAACCCCACTCGGCCTTCCTGAGAACACTGGAAAATATGAAGGTCTCTCCAAACACCATTATACTGGGCGACTTCAACTATCCAAACATAGACTGGGAGCATTACTCTAGCTCCAACACCCTAGCCTAAAGGTTCCTAGAATTTATAAACTCAAATGCTATGGAACAACTTGTTACCACTCTCACAAGAGGGGAAAACAAATTGGACCTGATCATCACCAACATGGGGACTCTATGCTCCAGACCAGAAGTGTATCACTCATTGGTAAGATCAGACCATAAACTAATCTCACTGGATATTCAGATCCCGACTCCACCCCCTGCCCTGAAAGCCACAGTGAAAAACTTCTCTAATGCAAATTTCGCACTCCTCAAAACTGAGGTGGAATCCTTCAAAGCCCCGAGGCCTGTGGAAAATACGGCCCAGACTGCAGAATCCTTTATAAACGCATTCTATGAACACCTTCAGGAATGCATGGATCATGCAATCCCAAATAAAACCAAGTATCAATCCTCCAAAGGCAGACGTCCTGTCTGGTGGACCCCAGCCATAAACAAACTATACAATAGAAGGAGGAAGCTACTACATGATAGAGCAAAATCCCAAAAAGGGAAGGCATCTCTGATCAGTATTAACAAAAAACTACGGGCACTCATAAAATCATCTAAGGTCAGCTTCGAGAGAAAAATTGCACAGGACACTAAGGATAATCACAAGGCTTTCTTTAGTTATGTTAGGAACCTGGGTGGGAATTCCCAGATATGCTCAGAATTAGTCCAAAATGACAAAAAATACACCGAACCCACAGACATTGCCAACATCCTAGCTGACAGGTGCAGCGCAAACTTTGCCAACATCCTAGCTGACAGGTGCAGCGCAAATTTCTCCCCCCCCACCAAAAGGGCAAATATCTATCCCAGCAGAGTGCTGCCCCCCTGACATCTCAGATGCTCAGGTAAGAGCTGCCCTCTCCAAAGCAAAAAACACAGCATCAATGGGACCAGACGGTGTCCCGGGCTGCTTCCTACATGAACTCCAAGAAGAGCTAAACCCAAATATAAAACTACTGTTCAATCTCAGCCTTACAACAGGATATGTACCCAAAGAGTGGCGTACAGCAACAGTGGTCCCTTTCCACAAAGGTGGTGCCTCAACGGATCCTGGAAACTATCGCCCATAAGCCTGACTAGCTTGGTCTGCAAAGCTATGGAAAGGATCATCATGGACCTCATAAATAAAGATATTGGGGACCTACAGAAATTGGATCCAACACAGTTTGGCTTTGTTAAGGGCAGATCCTGCCTCTTAAACCTGGTTGATTTCTTTGAAACAGTCACTAAGGCCATTGACGAGGGCAAGGTGGTCCACACAGCCTACCTGGACCTCGCAAAAGCCTTCGATACAATACCCCACTCAGGCATTATAGATAAGCTCACCAGCTTAAATATAAACCCCTATGTCACTAGATGGGTTGCAAACTGGCTCAAGGACAGAACCCACATGGTTAGAATTTCTGGAGCCATGTCAGACTCCAAACCAGTTACAAGTGGCGTCCCACAAGGCTCAGTCCTGGGACCTCTCTTGTTCGGTATATATTTCTCGGAGATACAGGCCAACACGGAAGGACTGTGGCTGACCAAGTTTGCAGATGACTGCAAACTGGGTGCCATAATCGACACTCCAGCTGACACAAGCATCCTCCAAAAGGGCCTCATAGAAACAGACAACTGGTGCCAGAGCCATGGCCTCAAGCTAAATGTCAAAAAGTGTATAGTCATCCCATTTGGCAAAAACAAAGTGCCCACAAATTACTACATAGGTGGTAATCCATTAAGTACAGAAGAAGTAATTAGGGACCTGGGGACCCAAGCTGATAGCAATCTCTCATTTGACAACCACGTGGCCAAAGTGGTTAGAAAAACATTTTATATAGCCCACCTAATCATGAAGGGATTCACATCTAGCTCAGGGGAGGTCATTGTGCCTCTTTCCTCATCCCTCATCAGGCCCATAATTGAGTACAATGCCCCTTTTGGGATGTACCTTACCAGACACCTGCAGCAACTGGAAAGACCCCAAAAGTACCTCACCAAGAGGATCAAAGGGCTCAAACAGATGCCATATGCTGCCCGGTTAAAGAAACTCCAGCTCTACTCAGTGGCATACCGCCTGCTCAGAGGCGATCTCTGCCTGACGTATAAAGCTATGTCCAACCTGAAATTAATGGACATGCTGCACCTCAGAAAATCCAAATCCCATCGAGCTATGTGCTCGAGAGACTTGAACCTCAGCACTGAAATAAATAGGGCATGCTGAAGGGACAGATTCATAACCCAGAGGCTCCCTTCACTCTGGAATAAAATCCCAGTCCAGGTTAGGCAGAGTCCCTCATTGACTCTCTTCAAGAGGAATCTTGATGAGTGGATGGGAGATCGTAGGTTTACCCCAAGTATCACTTATGTGTCACTGTTAGACAGAGGCACAGTATACTAACCTCGAAAAAGGGCATACCAAAATTATTTTAAAATGGGTGGCAAAAGCCAAACACACTCTGGCTAGGCTTATAAATGCCCTAGGGCAGATAGCCTAGTATGAACCTATGAACCTATGTCCACCTTTATCTGAATAAGCATGTAAGGTCACAGGTGACTGCTGTAAGGCTAACTATGACTACAAATTAGACATATCCACACTGCCAAGGCCAGTCACAAGGGTGTCTCCACATATGTTGTCAGTCTCAGAGGCAAAAACACAATTCACCCTGTACTAGTGGTAAATCACACCTCATACACACATACCATGGCTATAGGCAACCTGCATCAGACAGGTTAGGTGTGAACATTACCCCCCCCACTGTTCCCCGCCATCTATATAGGGAGATATGCACATCAACCGCACCCCTCCCCTCATCGGTGGTGAACAGGTACATATTGCCTACTGAAAGGCAACAACAGCAAGTCTCCATGGGGCCTAACAACATCCCTGTCTGCATCCTACATGAACTCAGGCATGTGCTCACAGTTCCATCACACACTGTAGTCAAACACAGCCTTAGCAACATCCACACCCCATCCACATGGAAGATGGCCACGGTCATCCCTCTACACAGAAATGAATGGGGAATAGAGGTTTATGCAATTAACTGTCCATCATTGGGGGAATATGACACACCAGGGCCAGGAGTGCAATGCCAGCTAATATTGTGCTGATAGATTACAGACATATGGTGTAGTTGTGAGTGTTGGCAACAAATACCCACTTTCGATGTGCAATTTATGTCCATACTGTTGACAACTGTATGAGGTGCTATGATGTTTTTCACTGTTTATGTCTTCCAGGTGGGATGCAGCTCCCGAGAAATCCACCCTACTCCGAGGCTGAAACAGGTGAAATTGTGGAAAGCATAGTCCATAACTATGCTGTCATATTTGGCCATGGGCAGGAACATCTGCCTGAGTTGACAGCCCTGTGGAATGACCTAGTCCACAGGGTAAATGATGTCGGCCTTCACCCAAGAACCTATGAGCAGGTCCAGAGTCGTGCAACTGACCTCATACATAATGCCTGGCGAAAGGCTGCTGATGTAGCCAGAGAAAGCTCAGCCATAGGTGGGGGCCCATCCATGTAGGGTCCACTGACACCCACCGAGTTGTTCCTCGCCAACATTGGGGCACCCACCACAAGCAGACAACAGCATGCCGAATCCAACATTTTGGATGTGGTTGCCCCCACACAATGAATGAGGATCGTGCAAGTAAGGCCCTAGTGCACATTAATAGAGTACTGTAGCATACATAGTCGTATATGTAAAGTATCTACATGCATATGTCAGATAAGATAGTAGTTGTGGACGGGGTTTGGTAATGTACATAAGTGCACATCTATGGTGATGAGCAGCATATTTCATAGTATTGGAGTTTGTATCTGTAGAGTATATACATGCATATGTCAGATAACATAGTAGTTGTGGATGGGGTTTTGTAATGCCCATAAGTGCACATCTATGGTACTGGGCAGCATATTTCTTAATATTGGGGTTGTACTGTTATTGTGCAGAAATGCTGCTTCCTCCTGTACCAAGGCCACATGTGAGTCTGCTGACAGTACCTCTCTCCCACACCTATTTAGCTCCCTCTGGTCTACAGGTGGGACAGCAGTCTGTAGCTGGTGAGTAAGTAATTGTTCTGTTGTGCTTTGCCAATACACACCTAGCCATATTGCTTGATATCCATGTTCACTTGTGGTGGTGTTAACTGTAGTGAATCACAGTGGTCACCACGGGGCCCTATCTGAAGGGTAATGTAACATTCCTGCAGCATACCTCACAACCTGTCAGTGCAAGACGTCTGGACAGAGACCAACAAACTGGTGGGAAAAATGGGTTATGGTAGGGACATGTACAATGTATTAATCCTATACAGTGGATACCACAGTGTACACACACCTGTCAAGATGCAAAGTGTTTCTGATAGGTACAATGAGAGACCACAATATTACATTCCACAACTTTTCCAACCTGTAATGTGACCATAACATGAACAATTAACTTGTAAAATTGAACAATATGTTAGGCCACCAAATATGGGGTATACTAACCTTACAATACACTAGATGCATATGTGTGCACACCCTCCAAATAACACATTGCAGGACCAGCTTTTGATGTGCTGACAGCATTCACTCTGCTTGGGTGCACACCTGCCAACATGTACAGGGACTCAATGTAACAACGAATAACGGTCCACTGTCAGAGCAGTGTGTACATGACATTTTCTCAGTTGCCTGTACCAGAAGCATCCATGTCTTGCACACATCTTACAAAGCATCATAGGGATCTCACATTTGAAAAGTATTAGTCAGGTGTAGGGTACAACAAAATTAACACAACATTGCATATACCATGGAATACAGTAGCGACAGTAATCAAAGGGTAGTTTAAATATGGGACAACAGTGTTGTTGAAAAGAACCAGATGTCCTTCCAAAACAGATGGAAGGACATATTGAGAAATGGTCAGGGAGGCTGCCAGGAGACATGCAGCAACACTGAAGGACTTGCAGAACTCTCTGGCAAGTACTGGTTGTGTAGTACATGTGGCAACACTCACCTGGATTCTGCATAAGCCTGGCCTGTGGGGTACGGTCAGTAGATAGAAGCATTTACCCACACCAAACGCCATGCATGACTGTGTACAAGTAGCAAAACATAACATCAAGTCTCTCAAAGGCATGTGTTGAAATGTGTAATGGTGTAATGAGACCAAGGTTCAAACTTACAGCCATTATCCCTTAAGCTACATTTGGTGCACAAGCAACACCTCACTAACCTGAAGACCACCATCCACATGCTGAAGCTCACTGGTGGCAGTGCCCTGCTTTGGGGCTGCTGTTCATTAGCTGGAACTCGGCCTGTAGGCATGGTGGAAGGAATTATGAACAGTTCAAAAAACACTCTCACGTAGGCTAAAGCCATCAAGCATCTGCAAGACAGCTGAGGATGGAGAAGGGTTTCAGCTTCCAACATGACAATGACCTGAAGTATACATCCAAAGCTATCTAAGAATGACTCCACCTGAATACAATCCAGGGTATGCATTGGGCCAGACAAAGACCAGACTTAACACCAACAGTAAACCCCCAGTGTGACCTCCAATGTCTGTGCATATGAGCTGCCCTTGCAGCTGACAGAGTTGGGTACCTTTGCAGGGAAGACTGTCAAAATAATGCCAAGTCAAGATATATGGAAGAGTGACTGCTGTAGTTCACTTAACAGGTGTTTCAAAAAAGCATTGGTTTAAGGGTGTCTACACCTATGCAACTACCGTATCGTACACATTTCACTCAGTATATTTCACAGTTAACACATTTGTTTGTTTCTTGATTGGATTGCACAGGTCATATGTCACATTTAAGGTGGGTAATGGTTTTGAATGCAGTATTGTGGTCTCATTTTACATGCTACAAGAGCCTGGTCTGTTATCAGGGGTGTGTACACTTATCATATCCATGCTAAGCTTAGAAGGTTGTTGGTGTAACAGGATTTGTTTGAATATACATTCACTGCTGGTGATAAGGTCTGCAAATCAAATGTATGTCATTAATTAGTGACATCAATCCTCATATGATCCCAGTTATGTGTCAAACACATAGGGGTTGTGAGGAACAGAGCAAACATATTTGCCAGACATCTACAATTTCTTCAATGATTTGTACAGTTGTGAGGTATGGTCTACAGTAGCTGCCACTGTGCCATACAGGTGAACAGCAATAATGTGTACATGGGTACAGTGTGTGCTAGGGGGAATGGATGTCACCTACTAATATTACTCATGTATTCCAGAGATGTATATTGTTAGCACCAAGGATTGAGAATGGCTGCAATGCATGATGATGAGGGCTGTGTGTCATGCATGTCGCCTTTTGGGTAATGTGAGGTCTGTGTAATAGCTTTGTGCAACCTCACCTGTAAGTGTCTGAGTGCATGTCTGTGTGTGTGATAGCCAACCATAATGTACAGGTATTAATTTACATTTATTGTCTTACCCTCACAGTTGGTAATGGGGATCGGCGTCCTTCCCACTTGAGAACTGATGTCAGTGTTTCCGCAGACTCTGACAATGATGATAGCCATAGTGAGGCACAGGCAGGGTTGCCAGGGGCTGAATCTGTGCCACTGGTTGGTATCCCACTGTTGTCTACCCCATCCTCACACACAGTCAAAATGCCCGCACATACTCCATCACCAGTGGTCATAGATAATGGACAGTTAGCAGGTGGTGGCATGGGACAGGCAAGTATGGTGACTATGGTAAGTGTGTCGTGAAACACCAGCCATAGCCAGATAACAGGCGAGGTCCCACACAGGCGGACAGGCAGAGGTCCTCAAAGGGGGACTGCTGCCTGTCATGCCCCTATCACAAGTGCCATAGTAAGTGTCATCAGAGGATTGTTTCAGACCATCATGGAGGCACACACATGTACTGAATGTAACAAGACAGCTTATCAGGGTCGTGAATGCCACTCTTCCTGCTATTCATGACAACCTCAATGATCATGCTGATGCCCACCGTTATTATGCTGAGGTCATGGATAGATGGTTGTGGAATGTCTGTGATAGAGCATGTGATGTGAGTTGTCTGTCTGTCATGTGGACTTAGGACAGCAGCACTAACAGCTGAAGGTCCATGTGGCCATGCAGCTTCTTGCTCTCATAGTGGCAGTACCAGCAGCACAAATGCAGGGGGGTCACTGTCCATGCCACAATGCAGCAGGCAATGGGCACGTGGTCCTGGCCGGTTCCAACAGGGACATGGATCCAGCAGACAATAGTCGCAATCAGGCAGTAGTACTGCATCTGGCCTTGTGCCTGGTCATGCCAGTGGGTCTCCTGGCAGGTCCACTTCCCATGTCCAGAGATGGTGAACTGCACACCCTGCCATGTACAGTCCACAGCTTTCCAACATACCCTTGCGTATGGCAGCCACACGGTGTGACTGTGTGCATCCATACACACACATCAGCATCACAGCCAGGTCACCTCTAGACTTGCACACACCACCTCTGCATGGCCCATTTAATGCACAACCCCCAAACACACACACACACACACAATGCCAACTAAATGGCCCAGCCTAGGCCTCTGGCAAACCCACACCACACTCTGTGCATATGATGATACCTGAGCCACATCCCTGTCATCCATACCATTGATGCAGGGACATGCTAATAAGAGTCTGATGCACAGGGTGAATTTAGTACAGTTTAGCAATGTAATGCTGTGTAAAGTGTTGTCAGCCAGCATGTTTAATGGTTACATGTCAAAATGTGTAGCTGTCCAGCCATGATGCATTATTGTTGTTATTAATTCTGACAGAATGTATCTCCATAATGTATTCTGTTTGTCTTCTAGGTTTCTGTTTGTCAGCAGGATGTGGCTCTGCAGACATTATCTACAAGAGGTATGGCAGTGTGGTAATACATTGAGTGTGTCATATCCAGGGTACAGCTGTACACAATTAACAGATCTATATAACAGTTTCTGCTTGTGCCATGTAGCTTATAGGGCTGAGGGGTGTATACAGGTAAGTGTATGGTGGCTGACATCAGCAGCTCTTGTACAGTGGACAATGGCAAGTATAGTGGGTGGAACACAACTCAGATTTATAAATCCCTTGCACACAGAGGGTATTGTGTTGACCCAACACACAGAGATGACTGCTCACACACACACACACACACACACACACACACACACACACACACACACACACACACACACACACACACACACACACAATCACAATTCCCAGTCTTGGGTTTGAAATCCCTACTCATCTAGTTAGTGGTGGTACAGTATTATGCAGTTACCACAGGTGGCACAAAGCACATAGTGTGTTGAGTTTCCAAAATACATGTATAGCGAGTAACACCACATGCCCTTGTAAGGTATGGCAATGGGTGGTGTAGTGGGTGTGACAGGTCTCATACTAATGTCATGCACAAGTGTACACACTCCCAAACACTGCTACACACACCAATGCACACACACAAGTGTGCCAGTACTGTGATTAAGAGCCCTGCCTCTCTTGCTGCTCATGCCATGCTGTTACATAGCTGCTGCACACAGCACATGGCTTATAGGTCTGCAGAGAGTGTACAGATACATCTACGGATGATGTAAAAAGTGGCCCTCATACAGTGGAATGTAGGATGTGTGCTGGGAGTATGGTGGCCTACAATTGTAATACTTGGACACCCAATGAATATATTCCTCACTCACTAAGTATACTGGTCTTGAGTGCATGCTCACACACACACACACACACACACACACACACACACACACACACACACACACACACACACACACACACACACACTTGTCAGGACTGAGATTCATAGGATCGTGTGTTCATAGGAGTGTACCAGGCTAATGGGCATGGATCCATGACAAGCCTAGCCCATGGGAGTACCCTGGCATCATGCGACCTGACATTTTTTCCCAGTGCATCTATCGACCATTGCCACTTGAGTGATGGCCAGAGTAACAGTTAAATTCTCCATCCACTCATCCAGATTTCTCTTGAAGAGCGCCAGTGAGGTGCTCTGACATGTATGCGACATATATTGCATTACATGTCTACTCACTGGGTGATGTACCTATCCCCCAGCATGTTCTGTTGGTTGTGATAATGAGGTTGAGGTATCCATGGCATGTGGTGCATACAGATTAGAGTTTCACTAGATATGGCATTCCTAACACAGCTAGCCAGACATGGCATGGTCAGTCAAGCATGGATTGCCCGTAAGTAGCCAAGATGTGGCCAATACCTGGAGGTATTGCACTCGGTCTATATAGGACAGTTTTTGCAGACTGGGGTACTATTTGTGAGGTACACTTGCAGCCTCCACAGTTGTTGTAGGTGTCTAGTGAGCTACATGTCAAATCGGCCATTGTACCTGCTGGTTGGCCTAATGAGGAGAGAGTAGAGGAAGACATTGACCTCTTCCTTACTGGATGACACACCCTTACTTATGAGATGTGCCACATAGAAGTTATTTCTGTCCACAGTAGCAATGTGTTGGCCATAAGAGATGTCACTGTCAGCCTGTATTCCCAGACCTCTTATAAGGACTTCTGTGTCCATTGGACTACCAGTAATGTGTTAATTCATGGTAACCACATTGATTCCGCATGGGATCATGATGCATTTCTTTCCATTCAGCCTAAGGTCATTGTTCTGAAAATAGTTGGATGTGTCAGTGGGACCTTTATGCCGGATGTCAACATGATATGGGGATATACACATAACACCCACCTTGCAATTGTCTGTGAACATTGTCAGCCAGGGTACTTTTGTGTTGTTCTGGATGTCAGAGGCATACATGACAAACATGACGGGACCCATAACCAGACCCTGTGGGAATCCACTCGTGACTGGTTGGCATTGTACCTTCACACTGTGGGTCCCATGCATGAGCCAGTTTGCAACCCACCTAGTGACATAGGGGTTGATGCCTAGATGGCTGTGTTTTCCTAGGATTCCTTAATGAATGGTATCACAGGATTAGAAGACTTGCCTATCTTGTTTTTGTGTCCATACTGTTACACAGTTATTTCACATGGCACACAGCTTATAGGGCTGCAGAGTGTCCTCAGCTACTACAGTGGTCGACAACAGTGGGCTCTGTACAGTGGACATTTGGATGTATACTGGGTGTGAAAATTTTGCCAAACATGCCCCCCAATGGATATGGTACACAACAAAACACACACACACACACACACACACACACACACACACACACACACACACTTGCCAGTATTGAGATTAGAACCCCTGCCAATTTAGTTATCTCTACTATAGTGTTACACAGTTACCGCACATGCTACAAAGCTTATTGGACTAACAACTGGACAAAAGTGCTGATAACTGCACAGCTGAGGTAAAGTATTACAGATGGGAGAAAGTCTGCCTTCAAGTTTTTCCTTTACATCTTGCTATTCTGTCTTGCACTTCAAATAGAATAGTGGCTTTGCACTTCAACAGATTATTGTATCAATAAGTGTAGCACACCTGAGAGCCACCAGCCGTACTCATTCCTCACAGAAATAACCCCAGTACTTAGTAGTTATGACAACCCCTCCTGGCATGATTGAAGTGCAGTTTTCTGTGCTTTCACCCATTAACCTGGTGCACTTGTCCATTCTGAGGCACTATTCAACTGCCTCATGTACACAGACAACCCTCTCCTCTAAATTCCAAACACTCAGACCGGTGAGGGGTACCCTATATCACCAAATGTAGAAATATGCACTATCCAGCGAATACTGCACTAGCAGGTCAAGAGGATAAGGTCAACACCTGCACCACACCATGTGGAACACACAGCTCAATACAACACCCACTATGACAGCCCTGACATACACTGAAACATCACACACCCCCACCTTCACAGAGGAACTCAATGGACATTTACTCAAACAGCATTGACCAGCAAGACAGACACCCAATCAGACACCATGACACAACACATGCCAAAGGACACAAATTTCACCTACACAGTGTGCCCCTCAACCTAACCCCCTAAGGCTGACCACCTTGCACAATACAGTAATCATGGGTGAAAATACTGAGGCACACAGATGCCCCACTCACTAGGTTGATTATGAAGGAGGTAACAGCCAGCTGTCTATTACATGCCAGCATCCAACACATGACACACCCAGTCAAGGCCCTCCACAATAACTACAAGTATCACTCTGTCATCATCCACCTCTCTGGACTACATGAGAAGAGACATGGCTGAACTCTCAGATTATGTGGTCCAGGCAGGTGTGACAGCAGCCCAGAGCAGCATACTACCATCGCCCAGAATGATGCTGCAGTACTATCAACAAATGATTGACTGCAACATTGGCTTACGTGTTGTGTGTCATTCTCAGGGGATCCAGTATCTCTCTGCTTGGGATAACATGATTGACAGACCTCAATGCCTTGCCAGAGATGGTCTGCATCTGTCACCCCTGGGTTTCCGGGTACTGGCTAAGTGTCTTGCCACCCCTATAGTGCCTTATTAGGTAGTGTTCAAAATCAAATTGTCACTGTAACAGCTAGACATATGCAATCTGAGGGTCATGCTACTCAACAGTAGACATCTAACTGTCAAGATGCAGTCACTCAAAGCACTTGTCAAAGTGGAGGACATTGACATTTGTGCTGTAACGGAGACCTGGTTCACAGCAGCAGACAGCAGCCCTGCACTAACAGGCTATGATGCATTCCACAGCTGCCAGCCCCAAAACATGGACCACACCTCCACAGGTGGAGGTGGTGTCTCCATATTCATAATGGATATGTACACCTCCAGACTACTATCCCACCATAATGCATCTGAGATACTTCAGGTACAACTAACTTTGGGTAATAGTGCAATTCAGGTCATAGCCTGCTATGGCTCCCATCTATGTCCCTAGACTGTCAGTCCACATTCCTCAACACCCTGGCATCCATGAAGGTCCAACCCAACACTGACATAGTAGGAGACTTCAACTACCCCTGCATCAACTGGGAAAAGTAGTCAAGCACCAGTACACTGTCCCAATGCTTCCTGGAATTCATTATTTCAAATGCCCTGGACTGGCTCATACTGACCCCCCCCAGTAGATGAAGCAACAACCTAAACCTGTGTTGATTACTTGTTGCTCGACCACAGTTATCAATCCCTACCTGGTCAGATCCAAACATGTGTAATCAGCATGAAACTCAACATCTCACCCACACCCCCACAAAGGTAACCACCTTGAAAAACCTCTCCAAACCTGACTTTGTAGTCATAAAAACAAGGGTGGATGACTTCACTGCACCCATGCCAATTGAAAACAATGGCATGACTGTTGAATCATACACATATACACTGTATAAACATGTAAATGACTGCATGGTACTAGCCATAGCCAACAGAACCAAGACAGTGTCCTCCAAACACTGGAAACCAAGACAGTGTCCTCCAAACACTGGAAGCCAATGTGATGGTCCTCTGCCATTTATAAAGTATACAACAGATGGAGGACACTGTTGAAGAAAAAGGTGGTGTCTCAAGACTGGGGAGCCCCCTTATTAGCATCAGCCACAACTTGAGATCCCTCATGGAATCATCTACAGGCAGCTATGAAGGCAGAATTGCAGCAGACACTGACAACAAGCACAACAGCCTTTGATGTAAACAACCTCCACAGCAATAACCACAAGTGTTGTGAGTTACTGCACAATGCTAACTCCTTTCCAAAGAAAACAGATATTGGCAACAGTCTTGCCAACACATTCAGTGCTAGATTTACCTCTCTCCCCCCAAGGGAACAATCACAATGGCAGATGAATGCCAGGCACCCAGCATTACTGCAGGCCAGGTTAGAACTGCACTGTTCACAGGCAAGAATACAGCTTCCATGGGACCCAAACGTATCTGTGGCTGTATTCTACATGATGTACAAAGAGACCTGGCACCACATCTGTGTGCCCTGTTCAGTCCCAGCCTCACCTCAGGCTTTGTCCCTCTAGAATTGCACACTGCTACAGTCAACCTTCTCCATAAAGGGGTGGCATCTACAGACCCTGGGGATTATTGGCCCATTAGCCTGATGAGTCTACTATGTATAGGTATGGACTTCATCATCAGAGACCTAATTGACCAAGATATAGGTGAACTTCTCTGGACCCCACACAGTTTGGCTTTGTGAATGGCAGATCATGCCTGCTCAACCTGGTTGACTTCTTTGAGTGAGTCACCAGGGCTGTGTATGACAGTAAGGCACTGCATACAGCCTACCTTAATCAGGCCAAGGCATCTGATACCATTCCTCAGTCAGGAATTATTGCTAAACTAATAGGCATCAACCCCTATATCAGTGGGTGGGTTACACATTGTTTCACAGAACACACTGTGTGACAGTGGCAAAATCCAAGTCAGACTGGCAAGCAGTCACAAGTGGAGTCCCACAGGGATCAGTACTGGGTAGTGTCATGTCCAGCATCTACTTCTCAGGAGTCCAGCCCAACACAGAGGAATTCTGGCTGACCAAGTTCACAGAGGACTGCAAGCTGGGAGCTATAATTAACTCCACATGTCATGCATACATCCTACAGAAAGGCCTCACTGAGACCAATGCATGGCGTGGAAACCATGGCCAGAAGCTTAACACCACAAAATGCATCATCATCCCCTTTGGAAAAAACAATAAGTTCCCAGTAAGTACCATATCAATGAGAGCCCAATAAACACTGTAGGCATTATAAGAGATCTGGAGACACAGGTTGACAGCAACTTCTCCTTCAACCACCACATTGCCACTGTGGTCAGGAAGGCCTTCTATGTGGCACATTGCATTACCAAGGGTTTTGCATCCAGGAAGACAGAGGTAATGATCTCTGTCTACTGTTCCCTCAGTAGGCCACTCATCAGGTATTCTGGCCCATTTGCTATGTACCTCAGTAGACACTTGCAACAGCTGGAGAGGCCTCAGAAGCACCTAACAAAGAGGTTCCTAGGCATTAAACACACATCCTACACAGACAGACTCAGAAGACTCTAGCTATTCTCGGTGTCATATCACCTAGTTAGAGGCTATCTGTGCTTGACTTACAAAGCCATGTCTGACCCAGCTGTTTTAGACATGCTATGTATAAAGACATCCCAATCCCTCCACACCACAGACTGCAGAGACTTCTACCTCATTACCACAATCACCACAACATGCTGGTTGGACAGGTCCCTCGCCAAGAGACTGCACTTGCCCTGGAATACACTTCCCATACATGTCATGCAGAGTACCTAGCTGACCTTGTTTCAGAGAAATCTTGATGAGTAATAGACAGTTCACCCCCCAGGATCACTGCAGTGGCTCTACTTGATACAGGCACTGGGAAGTAACATCGGGTGCCACAATGGCAGGGCCCTTCCATGGGCTAGGTTTGTAAAGGCTCCCGAGCCATTAGCCTACTACACACTTATGAACCTTTAAGAGGACTTACATCAGCAGGACTGAAAGTAGGGCAGTGGGTATTAAACTTACAAAAATACTTTGTCCAACAAACAGACACACTTTGACACACACTTGTACACACACACATACATACTTGCCAGATGTAAGAGTAGAGCCCCTACCTAACGAGTTATTTTTACCATAGTGTTATGCAGTTATTTCATGCACCACAGAGCTTATGGGGCTGAGGACTGATGAAAGGAACTTCTAAGGTGAGTGATATTTGCAGGACTGCTAAAGTGGGAAAGGGGAAGTATACTAGGTTTGAATGGACCCAAAAGCTTTAACTTGTAAACACACACACACACACACATATACTTTGACATTTGCCATAACTGAGACTAGAATTCCTACCTATCTAGTTATTTGTACTATAGTATTACACAGTTATCGCACGTGCCTCTGAGCTTATAGGGCTGAGGCCTGACAAAAGGTACTTCTATGGTGACAGACATATTCATTACTGCTAAAGTAGAGCAATGGGAAGTGCACTGGGTGGGGAAGGCCTGTTCATTCCTAGATCCTCCTGACATTAAGTGCACTGGGTGGGGAATGCCTGTTCATTCCTAGATCCTCCTGACATTTCTCTAAGTGTATGAGCATGCCCAGTGTAACCTCATGTACTTCATGTGGGAATCCAGTCCAGGGATTGTTGGACTTCAGTCCAGTTTGTTTTGTGCTACAGCCATACTTCTCAACCTGTTGGTGGAGGATATCTGGAGATAGCCTATCAAACTGTGGGGACAATGGGCCATATGGTGATTGTGACTATTTCTCTCAGTAATATATGGGTTGCTAGGGTTACAGGGCTTGTTTCAGCAGACATCTGACATATATGCTGTTTGACATTGTCATGTATTGTTTCAGTACCTTGTGACATACCTCCTCAGATCATCACAGTGATTTACCAGAGGACTATAGGATGGATGATACATACACCAAAATTATGGGCCAGATGCTACACATTCTTGCACAATCCAACCTGTTGAGAGGTGTGCCTACAAGCAATTGACTGCTGGAGCTGGGGAAACAGTCCAGCACCTTGGTGATATATTACAATGGTGGAATCTCTGCGCATTTCTGTTCTGGCCTGGTCTGATTTCCAGTCCACAGTTTGGTAATATATGTCAGACAGGATCAGGGTGACAGGCATACTCCAGATAGATTTGTAGGGGATAAGATATGGGGGTGTGTCCTAGGTCAGATATGTTTGCCTATAGCTATCAGTGCTTTGCATAGGGATCTGCTCAAAGGTTGACTGCACTTGGAGGGTCTTGTGTGTGTCAGACTGTTTGACCAGCCTGGAAGTGTGCGTTTGTCTGACATATATGTATGGCCCACCTCATTTTGCTTGGCTGGCCACATTTTCAGGTCAGGATTTTGCATAGGATGAGTGTTCAGGGAAGGGTGTGTTACTCCCCATGGCTGTAGGCCAGGGTTCTGTGGGTGCAGACATGTCACCATCTTCCAGGGTTAGGAATGCTTGCAATGAGTGCATTCCCATGTTTAGACTCCTAGCCCTGCCAGTCGACGGTACAGAGTATCACAGAATGTCCACATTCATGACTCATATCTTGTTGGTTACACAAATTAGTGTGGTTTTCAAGGAAAAGTGTTTTGCAAGTCACTCAGGGTTGAAGTTGGATATTACTGACATTTGATATTGCAGTTTCTGAGTTCATACCCATCAGACATTCCATGCTACTACAATCATTCCTTCAACTTTATGACATTATTAGAGTAGTATTTCAAATGTGTCCTTCTCTTTAGATATTTTTACCCCATTATTCAAGGCTTTGGTCAGATTTCTGGCTCTCTGACATTGGCAGGTTTTCTCCTTGCAGTTAGCAGTATGGCCTTTCTTTGACTTTTTTAGACCGTGTTATGTTGGTGTTATGGACCCCATGACACTCCATAACAGGGACTGTGGGTGAGGCATTGGCATTTGCTACAGTCCTGTAGGCCAGGTGTGACAGATGCAGGCCATCTGTAGCAAGGCAGTGCTTTCTGATGATCATATGTTCCCAGGCTGACAGCAGTGGACAATCGTGGGATGGCACCAGTAAGTTGACTGCTGGTGTTACTGACAATTGCTTTCCATTTGTTTTGAGCCATCACTCTAGTTTATGGCTGGATGCTGCTTAAGGCTAGGGACATGTTACTGCATTTCTATGGGACTATGATGGGGTTGACACATCTGTACACAATACACATTTGAAGAGACTGTGCTGATATTTGCTTAACAGTTTGGTCCCATTTAGCATAGTGGTGTGCCCTATGTTTTAGACTACAGGCATATCAGTATCAACCACAGGTCAGATTGTTCTGGCATAGACATTTGTATTTTCAGACTTCTTACCTTTCAAAGCCATACTGCCACTGCCAGACCTGCTGTGATATCACTATGTAAAAGTCTGTGGTTGGGGATTTTGTGGATGTTGCCAGGTGGGGGCCTTTGCTAGGCACTTCTGTATGATTTTCTACAGCTAATCTGCTGGGTGAGGCTGAGGATGGGTATAAGACCCCCGCTTTGATATCCATGCATGTGACCTATGACCCCCCCAAGTTATTTGGCTCACCACATATATTGCAGTGGTATTTATCAGCTAGGGTGGTACTGCATGGTGTGGGTAGGTCAGTACTGGGAATACACTTCCTGCTGTCCCACAGAGCTGTCAGATTTCTGCTGCTATCCCAGTAAGCCATCTCATTCCCTTACATGCTTGAATCAATACCATAGATATGCTATCAGAACATTCCACTCCATTCATTCATTTTGTTAAGGAGACTGACTTACTTTGTGCCTGAGGCTGTTGTGAGGATGGTGCTTTAGGGCCGACTATGTCGGATGCACACAGTACACTGGCTATACATGGTAGGGTATAGGTGGTGTGTTGTTTGGCATCCATTTTACTGTGTGTGCGAGTCAGAGAGAGAGAGATCAGTCCCTTGACTCCTACAGTGTCAGTGTATGTGCTATGCATTCCCTCTTTGCCAAGGACAGGGCATACTGGGCACACCTCCATCTGCCAACAGGGGCAGGCTCAGGATGTTCCTCCTCCGAGTCCGTCTATGCCTGTGGAGACTTTGGCAATGGTTAGGGGCTGTGTAACCCTTCCCCATTTTGTTCCTGCTGCAGCTGTTTCCACAGGATCATATTGTATAGCATGGCACATACTATGAACATGTGTGCACATGTGGCTGGAGAGTACTGCAAGGCTCCATCAGATAGGTCAAGGCAGCGGAACCAAACACACGCTCTATAATGATCCTGGTTTGTGCATGTGCCTCATTATGGCATTCTTGTGTGGGTGTGTGTGCATTTCTGATGGGTGTCATCATCCATGGCTCCAGTGCATAGCCGGCATCCCCCACCAGATGGCCATATGGGATGTCCCCATTGGCAAACGTCTGGTACAGCTGTGACAAATGCCAGATGTGGGAGTCGTGATAGCTTCCAGGGCTGCCAGCATACACATTCATGATAATGCCCTGAGCATCACACATGACCCGGCAGTTGACGGAGTGGAACACCTTGTGGTTTAGGTAGACCCTACCCTGGTCATCAGGTGGTGCTTTGATGTGGATGTGCGTGCAGTCTATGGCACCCAGTACCTCCAGGTATTCTGCTACATGGTGGAAAAGACGCATATTGCTGGTCCTCTCCTCACGGGGGCTGGGGAAGTAAATGTGTTCAGCGGCATGTAGTCGCATGGCATCCAGGAACTGGTGGAGTATCCTGGACACAGATGCCTGTGAGACCCCCATGCTATCCCCAGTTGGTCTTTGGAAAGTACCTGTAGCTAGTATTCCTAAGGCTACACATACTTTGGTATCCACTGAGATGGGTTCCCCTCTGTTGGTTCTGGGTCTGAGGTGAGGCCGGCACAGCTCAACAAGTTGCTGAAGTATGTCCCTGTCCACCCTGTAGCATTCTACTATCTCCAGATCATGTAGCCCCTGGTAGCTTACCCTGAGTCTGAACACTTTTCTCCTCCTCATCGGTCTGAGTTAGTTGTCAGCATTATCCTCCTCACCACCCTCAATCTCTAGCACATACTGATATATCAAAGCAACAGCATCCCCTAACATGTTTTGTTAGTTTTGTCAGTTTAAAATTCCCCAGAATGTGTACACCAGTGGTGTAGAGTTTATGGGAAAAACCTGACTGAAAAGTGTTTGCATAGTGTATAGTAGTGTCCTGGGCTGCTGCCTGTGTAATTGGCTGATTCTGATACAATCCACCTGCCAGCTATGGTAGTTCTCCTTGATTGCCTTCCTTCTGCTGCTTCCCCATTCCATTTCCTCCCTGTTTAAGTCCTGATGCGTGCCGCGCATTCCCAGTTCACAAATGTAAATAGTTCTGCTGCCCCCTGTGATTTTTTTGTTTTTGTTTTAGGCCCAGTGCACACCACACACACCCATTTAGCTAAAGTAAACACTTTTAAGCAGAACTGGCCCTCCCTGGACATGAGCACGCTCTACATTTCATGGAATAAGAAAATACAACCTCAGACACACCCCCTTCCTTAGCTGTGCTTAGCTAAGGGCAAAGACAAGCCACTGAGCTTCAATGTGCTTACAGCAAGCATGACACACACCCTTTTCATGTTAACTGCTCATCCTGTCTACACGGTAGTATTAGAGTACCTACACGGTTAGGTGCAATCTGTCACTTAGAAGAAATGTCTTATTCAGTATAAATCCCCTAATTTGCATACATCACTGCCTTACTCCTAAGTTACGACACTTACACTGAGCCTTTCCCCTTAGCAACCACTATTCCCTGGTATTGTTTCATTCTGCATGCCATTGACTATAATAGCAAAATGCAAATTTCTCTCAAAATTGATTTTTCCCTTTTTTTTTTTTTATTTTTGGCACAATCCCATTTGCGTGCCACTGCCCTATGCTTAAACAGCTGAGATCAGAAAAAAAAGTTTTATTTTAAAAAAATAAAGCTATTTTTATGCCAGTGACCATATAGTTGGCCATTGGCATGCCTAACAAATGGAATACATGATTTATTTGAGGCTGTCATGCCTCCGTTTTCATATTTGCAGAAATGTATTCGGCTAGTAACCGAATACATTTCTGCAGGTGTTACACTATTCCTCCACGAAAACCTGCCTGCTTGCTGAATCGCTAATTCACCAGCAAATGAGGTAATCAGCATAAGGCATTGGTGTTCTTGCAGGAATAGTGTAGGAGCACTCGTGCACTTCCCTGGAGCTCTATACTGAATCACTCGGCGGACATATTCCGTGAAGCAGCTCCTGCACTAGGGAAATATTTTGGTCTCACCTATATTCAAATTACCTTGTACATTAAAAAACAATGCCAGGTTTAGTTGTCTGGTAAAAAATTTTAAACCAATTAATACCTTGGCAATATTTAATCTATACATAGGAACAAAAGAAAAAACTTTGCTTAACAAACTAAAATGTCCATCATCAATTGTCACATCTTTAAAATTATAAATAGAAAAGTCACCTTTGTTAAACACTTTACAGTCAACATTTTGTCAGCCAAATAATCTGCAGGAACCTGCACTTTTATTGGTTCCTGTGGTAACTGTCTCTCTTGCCTTGATTGTTGGAACCTTTACATTGTTGTTTCTGTCTCCCATAACGAACAAGATTCTTGGTTTTGTTCTGAAGGTGTTCTGACCACCTCAAAGGGACTTGATGGTCTAAAACATATTCATTAGCATCACTATAGTCACTAGCTGGTTAACAGACATATTGCCATTATTGTATTCAGAACCAGAAGCAACATCAACATCCATGCTACCAGTTTCATTACTATTACGTACAGGATAAACTCTCTTCTTTTTGTAGTCAGTTGTATCCCTTAATAATTTTTTTTCTGTTTTCTAGCCAGTCCTTCATCAACAAACTTGGACATGTATAAAAACATTTTTCAAAAGAACTTTTGTTGCAATCAAATAACAAATCTTTGGTAATGCTATCATTATGTTTAGTTACTCATTTTTTTAGTGATTTTAACCTATGTTCGTTGTCACGTATAATAATACGCATTAACTGCATACCTGTGTTGTCAAAGAGTTCCAAAAGTTCCCGATGCATAGCGGAACCAAATACTGTACCAGCTGGAAAATGCTAAAGCAGAAGACCTTTAGGAACCTGTTTGAGTTCCAAAGAATGCTATGTTATCCATTTGCAGACTTCTAAGTTTCCTCACTGCGTTTTCAAACCTCTGTAGTTATTCCTGGACCATACCAAAACCCTCCACTTGAGTAGGGGTGGAAGAAAACTGATATTCTGGCATAGAAAAAAGCAGTTTTATATCCATAGGCAATTTAGTGCTGTTGGATGTAGAACTAGATGAAAAACCATTGTTAATAGCCCTCAAAGTCCCTGGGAGGTTATTTAAAGCCAGAAGTCCTGAGGGGGCGTATGTAAAGTTAAAATATCCACTTATGTAGTTGGTATACTCCCAACCAAGGTTTGGGTGTCATTTTTATGCTTTAGCTCCTGTTTCAGCAGGCTAGCCAGCTCAGTTAATTCATTCAGCCTTTCCATTGTTGGTCACAATACACACCCAAATTCAAATCAAAAGAATGAAGGTGACAAGACCAAGAACCATAAAAAAATCACACAAGGTGATATAATATCCAAAATAAAAAAGTCACCACCATGTCAAATGTCAAGCGAACTGGAAGTTTAACAAAACACAGTTTTCAACAAGACTTAGCACTTTCTCCTGTTTCATTCAAGCATCATCAGAGTTATTGTTCTTGGCATTAAGTCTAATTAATATAGTAACAAGACATCAATCAGAACTAAGGAATTAAAAATAATCACTTTTAAAGAAATATTACACATGCTGCCTGCCATCAGACTTGGAAGACTTAACCAGTTGTATAAAAACTAATAGTATCACATCATTAAAATATTCACAATACATAGAAAAACCGAAAAGTAATAAAATAATAAAAAATTATAACAATACATATAAAAACTGTATCAGATGCATGTTGCCCTTAGTTTCAATACACTGGCCATGGGACAGTTGTCATTAATGCCTAGGGACACGATGGCATTTAGTCTCAATTGCCATTGTGTCTCCCTAACCTCAAGTGTATTTTTCTCATTACCCCCCCATCATTGTGTGTAACCCTATCGATAACAAAGAAGAAAAATGTTTTAATAGTTATCACATATTTCCCTGTGACTCTTCAAAATCTGCCTCTGTACTTAAGCAACTTACCCAAGAAGCATTTACCTCAACCAAATCCTGGCTGTCACAGAACCACCTTGCCCCTTAACCCCAATAAAACTGAACTCTTAATATTTACCCCCAACAAATCCAGCCCAGACTACAAGTCTGAATTCTCTATTCATTCCCAAAATAACACTACTATTAAAGTCATTCTCAATACCAAATTGCTGGGTATCATCATTGATGGCAACTTAACCTTTGACCTTCATATCCATAACAATAAAAAATCAAAATCTGCAAAAAAGGCTCTTGCCTCTTCATTCCTGCTTCCATCTCTCTTATATGGCATGCCATCCTCACCAATAATTTCTGAAAACTAAACTTAACACATGCCGCAACAAAGTTGCCAGATTTGCTACAAATACTAAATTCTCCACCCACCACTGTTCCGCACTACATCAACTAAATTGGCTCAAATTCCACCACCACCTCACATACCTACATCTAAATACTGCCCATAAACATATTTACTGCCCAGCAGCCTGCCATTCACTCTCCATCATTCTGACCATGTACCATCCTAATCGGCACCTTAGGTCAGAAAACAAAATGGTATTAAATATTGATAAACCTAAGCTTTCAGCTGGCCAAATTGTGTACTCTCTTACTGTTGCAAAACTATGGAATAATCTTCCTCCTTCACTCAGAGCTATCACCAATCCCACTGCCTTAAAAAAATGCCTTAAACTTCATCTCTCCTCACATTGGATATGCACCCCCTCAAGAACCTCAAAATTTGACCCCCTCTCAGAATCCTTACTCTCCTTCACTTATCAACTAGTCTCTTTCATTTCTCTCTATCATGTCAATTCCTGATGTAACATTAGCCTGCACTAGCCCTACCTTAAGCCTTTTTGTCCCCTTCTTTTTACCCTTTAAGCTAATTTCATCTCTCTGCTAATTCTTGCCCAGTATCTAAATCTTCTATTCCTTCACTCACACCTTGATTGTAAACAATTTTCACTGTTATCATCAATTTACTCAATGTTATTATCAAATTATACTATGTGGTCATAACTTAGATTTAATGTGCTACTATTGTCTTATATACTCTGTATTGTTGTGTATAATTTTCTTTGTATGAAATTAAATGTGGAGCCTTTATTCCCTGAGCTTCCACTGAAAATGGGCTCATTTCAGGCCCAGTGGACTATCCCAGTAAACAAATGCAATACGTAAATAAATAAATAAATAAATAATATCTCGTTCCTAGCATTCTGTACTGAAGCTGTATTAATGATCTGTAACAGATCATGGACTGCCATGTAAAATGATCACTCAGGGGAAGTATGTGGATTGAATATGGACACACAAATGAATTGCAAGAATGAACATGGGGAAACAGGACAGGTGAAACTTCCTCATGTACAGTGGAGGAGGGGAATGTCAATGGAAGATGGTTGTAGCAGCAGCACCAATCACATATCTGTATGGTACAGTAGGGACTGTAAAGTGAAAATGTGTTTTATGTGACCATCACACAAGGTGCCATAACAATGTGGAGAATGTGTGAAATAAGCATCCTGACATGAATAATGTAGAGGACATTTATCAGGGATTTGACATACAATTTGGGTAGGTTACATAATGTGAAGCTGGGCAAACTGATATGCCTAAATATGAGTGTACTCTCTACAGAGGCCACCAGCAAGATGGCCACAGGTAAAGTCTCATGAAAAACATTACAAGAGCAACCACAATCATGGACAATATCAGAATAATACCACCAGTAATCTCATGCCTCTGACATAACATATATGATGTAGAGTGATAATAAATGAGTCTGCACACACACACACACACACACACACACACACACACACACACACACACACACACACACACACACACACACACACACACACACACTGTCCTGACACTGTAACATCTGCTGGAGGTGTTAGGAGGGACACTGTTATACCTGTATGTGACAGTATGGGACATACTGGCCAGTTGCCTTGTGTGCATGTTCATGCTATATATATATATATATATAGAGAGAGAGAGAGAGAGAGAGAGTACAATCCACATGGTCCTGAATGATATACATGCCATTAATGTTTTCACACACCTATGTATGTAGTGTGTGCATAAGCAGAACAGGGAGCACATGTCTACCTGGTGTAACAACTTGATTGGTGTTCTACACCATCAGACAGTCATGTATATTCCACAGGAAGAATACCTAAGTATGACCAATAAGTGATGTGATAGCACAAAGTGACAAGGGTGGTAAACTTCAGTAACACATTACTGGAAGTTGTGTAGGGAGATACATGAAGATGGGTGCATTGTCCAGTTATTGGTGTGATGAAGGCTGAGAACCATGAAGGTATTATGGCCTCTGATGTGCATGTCCTTCACATACCAAGTACTTGTGTCACATTCAAGGGAGTAGTCAGCACTGTGACCACAAGCTGGTGGATGTACCACTTACCATCTAACCCAGGACATGGGTCACATACCTACTGATCTGACTATATGGTGTGATGTCTGCATTATACCTGGGTGGTGTGTTTGTTTCCTGAATCTACAAATCCCTCCATGTTTCTTGTCAATGAAGGTGTTGAGATGGCTGTGGCAGTAGTTTTTGGCATGTTTTGATACTGTCTGTATTATACTACTATCAGTTGGAGTCAGTGATTGTTCACAACTTCTAGTCCTTCGGGCAGCTATTTGGATGCAACCTGTGTAGGTCATCTGTGACGTCCATCATTTAATTAATGGGCAGGAGAGGGCCTAGCAGACAGCCCTGATGTACAGACATGATCACTGGTCCTGAGATATAGTTTGCATCACACATTTCAACATTGCGAGATGCCACGTCTGTGATACACTGGTCTGCACATTTGGTGATATAGTTGTTTATGGACACATATGACAATGCTAACTGAATACGTCAGTGTGGATTTGTGTCAAATGCCTTGACATGGTCAAGTTCCACAAGACGATACAGCTCCCATCATGCATGCCCTCAATGACCTCTTTGAGGACATCTATCAGATGTAACAGACATGATGTACAGTAGTATTAACAACTCATACAGGTCTATTGCACACAGCCAGAATATTACTAATGTACATGTAGAAGAAGTCCATGATCACATGTTGGTCTACCTCACAGCTGAGGAGTCAGGATGTCTCTATACATGCATGCTTCAGGTGCTGTCCCCCCCCCCCCAACTCAGGTGGATGCCTGTTGATGTACAGCCCATGTAGAGGGTGTGTTGAAGTGTGTATTCAACCATATCAGGAAGATGTATGTGCTGAGTCATACCACTGGTGATCTGTGATGTTGTCACAGCCCACGGACTCCCTGTGATAGGCCTGGATGAAGGTAAGACAATGCATACTGCCTATCATGATCTGGCCTATAGTTTTGACACAATCAACCATGCAGGTATCATTAAGAAACCCTCCCATCTGGTGTAGTAACCTTTACGTCAGTTGATGGGTAACCAATTGGCTCGCTGACAGAACACATACTATGAAAGTTGGTGAATCAACTTGTACCATTTGAGCTGTCACATTGGCATACCCCAGGGATCTGTGCTTGGCCCTTCACTGATTGGACTTTATTTTTCAACAGTTCAGGCTAAAGTATATGGCCTTTGTCTTACCAAGTTTGTGGATTCTTGCATATTGGGTGCAATCATTGAATCCACCAATGATGATACCATAGCACAGGAAGAGCTAACACAGACAACTGAATGTTGAGAAAGGTACACAATCTACAAACAAATGCAGAAATGTATGTCTGTTATGCTGTCCATCTGAAAAGTGGAATTCCATGTTAAGCACGGGCTTGACAACAGACCTGCTATGCAGTAACCCAGTGATCCAGGCACTGGAAACACATGTAGATAGGAATATGAAGTTCGACCACCAAGTGTCCACACTGGTATTGAAAGCTTATACTGTGCACATCATAAGTCATGCCATCATACTGAGGTTTTAGGATTCTATGACAGCACTGTAGTCAAACCTCATGAGAACTCTAATAGAGTATAATGTTCTCTTTTGCATGTATCTTACCAGTCACTCACAGCAGCTGGACAGACTACAGGGCTTTCTCAGCAAGATAATAAAGGGCCTAAAAACCATGCCATGATGTATGTGGATAGATTAAAAGCCATGTCACGGTAATCTTTATTGTATAAGATGAGGTGATTTCTGTCTGGCCTCCAGGCCAGTCTCTGATCCTGCCCAGGTGGGAGTACTGTATGTCCAAAAAAATCTGATATAGCTGATGACATCAGCAGTGTCTGCTGAGGAGAATATAGTAATAACAGTGTCCTACATGGTGGTGTAAAATGCTCTCTGTAATGTCAAGCAACAGCTCACTCACACACACACACACACACACACACACACACACACACACACACACACACACACACACTTGACTGAAGTGTGAATAGAACCCTCACCTAAGTACACATATTACAGGACCCAATACTTTACGTAAGCATCATGGCACAAGTCAGACTTTTACAAGAGTGCAGGTGAATGCATAGTAGATGATATCAGTAGACTATGTGGAAGACAAGATGCTGGGTGGGCTGCATGAAATGGATGTGTAGGCATCTGCAAGAATCAAAATACTGTCAGTCCATGGTATTGAAGTAGTAACTGTGGAATACACACTTCTGCTCTTCTGTCTAGACACACACTCACACACACACACACACACACACACACACACACACACACACACACACACACACACACACACACACACACACACACTTGACTGCAGATGAAAACAGAAACCCTACCTAAGTATACAGACTACACAACACAGTACTTTATGCAGGCACCATGACATAGGTACTGACTTTTACAAGAGTGTGGGTGAACCTATTTATTTTTTATTTTTCATTTTACATTTGTTGACCGGGCTAGTCCAATTGGATATATGTCCATTTTCAGTAGAGGCCCGGGGAGAAAAGCTCCAATGGTTATTACAAGTTTAAACAGCAATAGGCAATACAATACAATAGGCAAAACAGAGTTCGTTAATATATGTAATATACAAATATGATAGGAGCAAAAACAAAAGAGAAATAATAAAATGTTTTAAAAAATGAAATACATTTTTTTTTTTTACAATGGTCATACAGTATATATGAGATAACATTTATTTACATAGATGTTATGTAAAGGGATAGCTATCAAGGATACAGGGAGAAGAGAATGAAAGTAATTATGGTATAAGAAAAGAGAGAGAGGAAGAAGGAAAGTTAATCTGGGTTGGTACAGGAGCAAAGCCAGTGATTATTGAGATGCATTTTCAGTTGTCTTTTAAAAAGTGGTAGTGTGGACAAAGATGAGATATCAGAGGGTAGTTTGTTCCACATTTTTCCAACAGAGTTGGAAAAGAGGCAGTCACCTGCAGAGTTATTTGGTTTGGGAGTATAAATCAGTAGTTTGTTTGAAGAACATAGGTGTTTCATGTTATTGTATGGTGAAATGAGGTTAGAGAGTATTGGTATTTTAGTTGGTTGATATAGAATTTTGTAAGCTATTAAGAGCTGTTGAAGTATTAGTTTGTTGGTAAGTTCAAGACAACCTAGTTGTCTTAGGTTCAGGCAGTGGTGAGTTCTAAACTGGGATCCTGTAGCAAATCTAGCAATATTATAGTAAGATGTAACAAGTTTCTTGAGGTTGTTTTTGGAGAGATTAGTGTAAATGGGGGAAGCATATAGAAGAGTAGAGATAAGATGAGATCTGGATAAGGTGGTTCTTGCTTCAGATGTAAGGAAGGGTTTAATTCTGTAAAGGGATCCAATTTTTTTGTTAACTAATTTTATTGTGTTGTTAATGTGAGAGTCAAAGCTTAGATTATTGTCAGCAGTTATTCCTAGTAATTTTGTAGTTGAATCTGGAGAAATGAGAGTTCTATCAGTGGAAGTGAGAGTGAAGTTAAGTGGGGTAGATTTACGGGTAGGTGAGAACAGTAACAGTTTGGTTTTCTTGGGGTTGAGGAGAAGGCAACGGTCTGAGAACCATTGTTCAACAGTGGTAAAGGCTTTTTGGGTAAGAGACTGGAGTTCAGTTTGAGAGGTAGCACTGCAGATTATAGTAGAATCATCTGCATATTGTATGCAGGTAGTGTTAGGGATAGCTGATTGGAGGTCATTAATAAATATAGAAAATAGAAGGGGGCCTAGGATAGAGCCTTGAGGTACACCTAAAGAGGTAAGAAGAAGATTAGATAGTGAATTTTTCCAGAGTACTGCCTGCTGACGGTTTTCTAGGTAAGATGTAAACCAAGTTAAGGAAGGGGTATCAAGTGAGAGAGATTTTAGTATGTGCAGAAGAAGTTTATGACTGACCATGTCAAAAGCTTTAGATAAGTCAATGAAGACTGAAGATGATAGACAATTGATGCGGTTGTAGTTGATGGAGTTGGTAAAGGAGAGTAAAGCAGTGGTAGTACTGTGGGAAGGTCTGAATCCATGCTGACAGTTAGCAAGTAGGTTGTTATGGAGAAAGTGGTTAAGTAGCTGTTTATGGATACATTTTTCCATAATTTTAGCTAGAGGTGATAGAAGTGCTATGGGGCGAAAGTTTGAGAAATCATTAGAGTTCCCCCCTTTGTGTAGTGGGATGATGTGAGATATCTTCCAGATAGAAGGGAAAATTCCTTCATTTATAGATCTATTTATCAGAATAGAAATGGGATAGGCAGTGGCTTTGGCTCCTATTTGCAAGAATTCTGCAGGAAGTTTGTCTACAGAGGGGGTGGTAGGTTTTAGTTTTTGGAGCAGTGATGAGACAAAGGAGGTAGATACCGGTTGTAAGTGAAGGGAAGGAGGAGTATTACCAGTAGGTAAGGGTAGCTTAGAGGTGTCAGGGAATAGGTGACTAGCAAGAGTTTGGAAAGCATTAGTGAAGAAAGAATTAAAGTTATTGGCTATTTGTGTGGGATTGTCTGGGTTAGAGTCCTAAGGGTTCGGTGTGATAGACTGACCTGGGGATAAAATATTATTAATACTGGCCCAGAATTTTTTAGGTTCATTTTTGGAGTTTTGTTGTAATTGAAGGTAATAGTTTTTTTTGTCTGTCAGGATGGCTTTTTTTGTACTGTTTCTAAGCTCCTTTGAAGTATTGTCGGTCAGTTAGATTCTTTGTGGTACACCATTTAGCCCAAGATTTGTTTCTGAGAATGATTTTTGCCTAGAATTGTTGGTCAGCCAGGGAGCTACTTTAGCTTTGGTTCTAATAGTACGACTTGGGGCATGGTGATCAAGGACAGACAGGAAAGTGGTGTTGAAGTAATCTATTGCTTTGTTAAGAGGGAGATATTTTAGTGGTGACCAATTACATAGTCTTAACTCAGTTTGAAAATGTTCAACATTAAATTGCTTTTTTGAGCGTAGTGTTCTGTACGTAGTAGGTAAGATTAGGTTGGTTTTATGTCTAATGACATATGTTAGCGAGTGGTCGCTTAGGTCATCTGGTAGGGTACCTGATTAGTAGGTTTGTCGGGGAGTATTAGTAAGGATCCAGTCTAAGATGGTAACCTATAGCAGATGACATCAGCAGGCCATGTGGGAGACAAGATGTTGGGTGGACTGCATAAAATGGATATGTAGGCATCTGCAAGTATCAAAATGCTTTCAATCCATGGTGTTGGAGCAGTAACTGTGGGATGCACACTTCTGTTCTTCTGTCTAGAGTGTGCACTCCAGTAAATGGGATAACTCGAATTGGTGGGAAACATCAGTCTCCATTGCTCTAGATTTGCTGCTGGTAGACATGGCAGGCATTTGTGGGGAAGCTGCCAGGTTTAGGGCACAGAGGTGGGGTGTCCAGGAGTCCAGGATATTCATTGGACTCCTAGTTAAGAACCACAGCCAAAGGCTTCTGCAAGGGGACTATTCTGGCTCCCAGTACAAGTCTGAGGCTTATGATAGTTTAGCCCCGGCTGTAGCCAGTGCCACTGCTATCCTGCTCTCTGGAGGGCAATGTAGCCATCATTTCAGTGACCTGTGGAAGAGGGATACACTCAACCATTGGACTGTGGAAATTAGAACAAAGGACATCCCACACCTGTGAAAGTATCATCTACAGAGGGTAATTGTAAGACTTAGAAAGTTGAATATAGGCAACACTAGTATGCATAATGGTGTTCTTTTCTTTTCTGTTTTTTTCCACAACAGCCAGTAATTGTGAGTACAATGTCAGAGCCCACAGGGAGAGACTGGTAAGAAAGAGGGAAGCATGTGGTATGTATGCAGCAGAAGAGTAATGTTATTGTAGCATTACAAGTTAAATATAGCTTGTTTGGTATTTTATATCTCAACTGTAAAAGCAAGTATGCATGCATTAGTTTGTAGCACAAACCAATTGTAAGATTACAATAATACCGCACTTTACATCTATACAACACTGTTATTTTTTCAATAATATTTTCATTAAATTTAAACCTCTATACCAGTGGCACAAATGGCCTGCTATAAACTGTAATCTGTATAACTGGACCAGGAATATAGTACACATTATACCCACAGTCATACATCTGATTATAAATGTGATGATACAAAGATAAATCAATAAATAATTAGCACAATAATACTATCCCATACGTCATACATATAATAAATATCAGCTCCACTATCTAAGATGTTATTAGGGGAATGACTATAATGGAAAATGGAGTAGCAGTAAAAGTAAATGGAATATCCTGTATTAGAACCCAGGACCATGTGTATTATACATGTTGCCACAAGAAAGTAGAAATAACACTTGTCTATGTTTCTGTTCATTGCTATAAACTGCAATGTCACAACAGTAAAAAAAAAATAAAAAATTGCACACCCTACACTAGAACCCAGGACCATCCATACTCCAGCCCTACACTTACACCTTCTGCCACAGGATTAGTTACATGATGTTCTATATTTTACTAATCATTCTTAAGGTGTCACTGTTAACTGCTGCACAATGCTGCTTAGCAGGATTGTGTGATGTCCAATAACATTAATTGAATGTATCTGGTTTCTATTTTGGTAGTCTGGGCCCTGTCTGCTTCCTGGGTGGTCCAGTAGTCCAGCTTGCACACTGTTGCACTTTGTGCACATGAGATAAGCACAGCCAAACCTACCTTTCACTTCTTCCGTTCCTGTGATTGCACTATCTGACTCATCATGCAAATACTCCCCCACCCCAAAAAAAAAAAAATCAATGTATGACATACACACAAGAAAATGATGTCTCACAGGATATATCTCTACATAGATCTGGACATGAACTCATACTCCAATGTACATTCAGAAACACAGGATTGGTGTTTCTTCCCTCTTTGCCACACAAACACTTTTGCAGCAAAAAACTGAACTCATTCTGCACAAAAACAACTGCAACAGCATCTACAGTGATATAACTGTTATTTGTGCATTTATTATTTTTGGATATGGTGCACTTAGTGATCATACAACCTGTTATGATTATTGCTTGCAAATCTACAGCTCTGTCTTACCTTTCTGTGTTTGTTGGTCAGTTCTCAGTTATCTAACCACTGCTCTGAGACATGTAGTGTGTAGACCATTCCATATAATAGGCCATTCCATATAATTGGTCTTAAAATATGTGAGTGTATTAACTGGAAATAATATCATATGCAGTTGTCAACAACTGAAGGGCAGGTGGGATGTTAAGAAACACAACCTGTGAATTGTGTGCTGCTTACTTACATTTACAACCTTACCTCTAACACTTTGTATATCTAACCTGACACACCCAGTGGAAGTACCTTGAATTAAACACTCTTCCCACCAGGCCATCACTAAGTTAGCATAAGTAGGGGCACACAAAGCCCCCATGGCCACTCCCTTCAATTGTCAAAAAATTCCCCTTCAAAATAAAGAAAATTATTGTTTAAAACCAATTCCATTAAAACTGTAAAAACATAAATCTCCTTTTCTGTAAATCTGTTATCATTCCCCCCCTCTGAAGGTCCAAGAGATTGAAGAACAAACCTATGATCAACTATTAACAGGGAAATTGGAGGGGGTGGAACAACTGGAGGGTGAGATAGGTTTAATAGGAGATATTGGTTCAATTACTGAAGGACATGAATTGGAGCTTGATGGATGTACAAAGAAAGATGGACCCAAATTAACATGGCAGGGACACACCATTTTAATCAAAACAGTTTGCACATTACTAAGTTTTGTTTTTTTTTTGTTTTTTTTTTTAGTTTCGAAGGGTTTCAAATATGTTCCCCGAAAAAAAAAAAATGATTTAAGTAAGGTGTTAATAGATCTGAAAATGTTTATTCGTAAAAAGAGAATTTGGAATTTTTACTGGTTGGGCAAAGAGATTTGGGTGGTGGGTTGAAAAGGAAAAGTGTGTGGATCCCACCTTGCACCCCCAACTTAAAAATCTGGAGAATGTTTTGGAAATTGAACTAAGGGAAAGAGTTCCTCGTAACAAAGATAGTTTTAATTTGGTGGTTGACGGAAAGCTGCTTTTGGAGTCTATTAGAAGAAGCAAATATGAGGGTAATTAAGCTGGACAAGGGAGGGGTACAGTACTTATGGATTCCATCACCTACGATAGTAAGATGATGGATATATTATTAGACAACAATATATGCACACAGGCCTCTATTAATGAGGTGCATATAGAGTATAAAAAATCTATTTGGCACTTAATGATTTGGTATTGGAGGGCTGTATTGATACTGAGACCTTCCGGTATTTACATGACAAAGAACCAAGAGTACCATCTATTTTTGGGATACCTAAGGTCCATAAGGACGTACAAGACCTCCACTTGAGGCCTAAAGTGGCAGCAAGTCGGTTACTGCACCTATCACTAAATACTTGGACTTTAGGTTGAAAACTATGTCTGTTGGCACATGTAATGTTCTTAAAGATCCGTGGGATTTTTTTAAAGTGTGTAAGGGATAAGCAGATAATCAATGATGTCATTTTTATTACAACTGATGTGGTAGACCTTTTTACTTCTATTCCCCACAAGACTGGTTTGGATTTTCTTTGAAGCGATATTAAGAAATTATAATAGATTTACAGAAAAGGAGATTTCTGTTTTTACAGTTTTAATGGAATTGGTTTTAAACAATAATTTTCTTTATTTTGAAGGGGAATTTTTGTCGGCAATTGAAGGGAGTGGCTTTGGGGGCTATGTGTGCCCCTACTTATGCTAACTTAGTGATGTCCTGGTGGGAGGAGAAATATGTGTTTAATTCAAGGTTCAGGGATAGTTGGGCACAATATAAACTTTTTGGGATGATAGCTGTCTATTTTGGACATATGGTGAAGAGAGATTTATGGAATTTTTTGAATACATCTCCAATAGTACGGAATTTTTGAGATTTACCTACAAGATAGGATATGGTAGTATTGACTATCTGGATGTTAATATTCGAAAGGGTGACAATGGTTTTGAATCAAAAGTTCATAGGAAGGAGACGTATTGTAATTCATTTTTGCATTTTCAGAGTGCCTACCCATACTTTCAGAAAAAAGGTATAGTGAAAGGTCAACATGTACTTGGTAGTAGAATGACCTCTGAGGACAAGGATTTCCATGATGAATGTGATTTGTTGAAACAAATGTTTCTAGAAAGAGGGTATCCAGAGATTTTAATATAGGAAATTCAAGAAGACGTGTTTCAGCATAGGAAAGAGAGATTTGCACCAATTTTACATTCTATTGATACAGATACAACAAAAAGGGGAATGTGCAATGAGGATGATGATACTTATGACAATGCTTTTATTGTGGATTTTAATGGGAATTCCCATATTATCAGAGATATTCTCCAAAGAGAATGGGATAGATTCTCTAAGCTATCTGACTTAAATTTAAAGTTTGACACTCCATTGAAGTTTATTTTTAGAAAAGGTAGGTGTATTACGGATATTATGGAAAATAAATATGGGGGTCAGTCCGTCAGGAAAGTGTGGACCTTCAGGTGTGGAGTGTGTCAGCAATGTCCATTTATTGCTAATGTTTCTGAGATTATTGTTAGTAGGAATAAACACATAACATCCAAGTCTGATTACAGCTGTGATAGTAAAGGGCTTGTTTATATTGCAATGTGCAGAAAATGCGAAGCCTTTTATATAGATAAAACTGAAAGATGTCTAAAGAGAAGAATTTATGAACATCTTTGTGACATTAGGAAAGGCAACACCAGAAATGCATTATATAAACATACACAGAGTTGTGAGGGTGCTTCCTTTACTTTTTTTGTAATGGATGAAGTTGTTTTGGATGGGAGGGGTGGTTCTTGGGAGACCATGTTAGAATACAGAGAGGTGCACTGGCAGTTGGTGTTGGAAGCCAATAAGTGGCCAGGTTTGAATGACATGGTCTCCCTAGCCTCTATTTTGAAACTAAGGGTAGCAAAATTGTGAATTCCACACTATAATGATGTTAGAATTTCAACTATTCACCAGAACAATTATTGTTTATTCACCACTAACAACTAAAATTTTAACACATATGTCATTACTGTAATTTTACTGTAGGAAATATTTTTAAATATGACTTCTATTGTATGATTTACTGTTTTAATTATATTTATTCATAATTTGTTTTATGTGGAAAATGACAGTTTTTGTATTTACAGTAGGGGAACATTTTATTGTTTGTGTGTAGATTTTAAAGGACTGAAGGGATGTTTTTATTTTCTTTTGATTCTCTGTTTTAAGAATGGGTTAAAACTTTTAATTGATATCACATGATTTTAATTTTCTGTAATATGGGAGGGTATAAAATAAGAAGGGATTTGATTGTCAGCATTTTCTGAGGAAGTTGTGTGACGAAAACGAACTGGTTGTGTTTCAGCGTTAAACTTTTACTGTGATTGCTGTGGAACCTATTAAATATTACTTTGCGGTGGATATGGCTTCTTGGTGCTTCTTTTTGTTTATTGGTCTCAGCTTGGGTACCTTATCCTCTTGGACTTGTTTGTGGTCAACAATAGCTATATCTCTTCTGTAATATGGCCCTGATATGTGGGCAATTCACAGTGGGCAAACATTTGTAAACAATCAGTTGCAAATTGTCTAAACTATATACCCATGAAAAAACTGGTCTTTACTCAGTTCATGATTTTGAATAATATTTATGTCATTCCTACCAAGAAAGCATCCATGTTCCCCATGTTTCCTCCTGTCTGTCCAGACTGCAGAGAAAATAATGCAAACATTTTACAAAAATGTTTGTTCTGCAAATACCCCAAGGTGTTATGCTCTACTCTTTTCAAGAAAATTAAATATGATATTTCTGAAATTGATACATTTTCTTATGAGCTAGCCTTACTTCATATACTTTCCAATAACACACACAGAAAATTTAACTCAGACTCAGTCATAGGTTGTTTTAGAAAGGTTAGTTTGTTTTTTTCTTTCTTGTATTTTGTATTGCTTCATTGCCTTCTATTTTATATATTGTGGTTTATTTTCTTTATAATGTTTTTACTTGTATTCTACTTTTAATTGCATATTTAAACTAAGAAAAATATGGCAGTTGTGTCTCTTGTGAGTCACACAGAAATTAAATTTTCTATCACTGTCCCACCCTGGAGTTGTTTTTATACTCAACTGTCTTTCTTGTTGCCCGCCCCTTGTGTGTTAATTTGAGCACATATTTCCTTCTCTCTCTCCTGTTTCTTTGTCTATTGTGAGTAAGCAAAATATTATCATTTTATGAAATCACTTCCCTTCAGCTATTTAAATTTATTGGCCATCTCACTCTATTCCATAGAGCCAAAATACAAAATGCCCACCCCCTTCCAATCTATCGTGCGCTTTTAAAATGTGTTGCTCTCCACTTAGATAGCTAAAGCTTAAGCTACCCCTCTTTCATATCTAACTGCTCAGTACACACTACAGCTCTTAGGAAATTAATCATTTTTCCCACTTACCCTTTAAATCTGCAACATCTAATCCAAGACTAACAATTATTGGGCAGCCCATATTCTGCATCTCAGTAGTCATCTTGGGGTTAGTACTTTTGTTTTGCTCCTAGCAAGAGAAGAAGCATACAGAATTATTTGCTGGAGACTGCTGATCAATAGAAAGCCTAATAACTCTGCTTCTTAGGTACAAACTTGGAATTTGTGGCTATATTTTGCTCCTGGTAACACAAGGAGCAGTGTGAATTGATTCCTGACTGTTTCTGATTTAGAAGGGAGTATCTGTGCTGGACCTTGTTGATATTTAATGTATCTACCAGGAAAAGGATACTATATGCCTATAGACCCTTGCATCATCTGGGACAAGACTGTTGACCATCAAAGAGCCTGTGGCCTTCTTCTCAAATTGGGATTGGTGCTACTGTTTTGCTTCTGGTAAGAGAAGAAGAAAGGATCATTCTATCCCAGCAGAGTAAAGCTGAAATTAAACCAGCCCTATTAATAGCCAGGCAGTATCTGTTTACGTGAATCACCCCTTGTCATCATTCTTGACAAAGCTAATTCTTTCTTTTCGATAAGTACTACTTGATTTACTGCTGTCTAACCTAACTTCAGAATATCCAGAATATCTCCCTAAAGACTTCATCCATAAATCATCAGGGTCTACTGTAGTAGTTTCCTCTCAAGTGATTGGCAGTACCCTGTATAGATGCCCACACCTAGAGTTGACATTTTTCCTGTAAAAGCACCCTTGAATTGTTACCAGTACCCAGTACCTAGTAGCACACAGTGCAACTAGTTTGCAGTGGCAAACACTGCCTCCAGAGTTGCTAAACAGATACTCCTGACATTACTTTACATTCTCACTGCAACTGTTTAATCAATAAAAAAGGGCCTGTTACCATGGACATGAACTTTCTCATTATCTCTGTTACAGACTTGGTGGATATGGGCATCCTGAGGCAATGCTTCAGGTTTACTGACAACTAGTTCATTTTCAAACAAACTGATATAGTATGCGAGAGATGTATTTACACAATGTCACTGGAGGGAAAGCTCTCACATAAAAGCATTCCTAATGTCAATCAATTTGTCAGTAGTACACACACTGCACCCATCACATACTGTTCAAAGCAGACACATAGACCCACGTATGCTGAGCAGTGGTGGCTCGTGCCACCAGACTGTAGGACTCCAGCTCCTCCCCCCCCAGCTGTGGAAAGAAAAAGAAAACATTTTAAAAAGTAAAATATTTATATTTAATTAGTTACAGTACCGTTATACTAGTCTACCTGGCTACTGCTTAGTCCGTCTGTTAAAGTCCTGGAACTCGGACTGAGCATGCGAGTTCCGGGTTTAAAAGAAGAGTTTCTGTAAATCTGGACTGCTGTAAAAGCAGTCTAGATTAAGGACAGAAGGCATCAGTGTGATGCCTAGAAGTCTATGCAGTTTGTAACCGCAGTAAAGAATTGGAAGGGGATCGGACTCCCACATCCGTAGTCGCGTACGTGACATGGATGGCTGGATGGCTACTGACTGGTTCTCTCTCACTTTTTCCCAGCATGCAAAGCATAGGAAGAGAGCAACAGTCAGTAGCACTACTGTACTTTATTTTTTTATTTACTTTGATGTTCACGGAGTTCCAGGAGTTTGTAACTGCTATAGGGATAGCATCGGATGTGAGTGAGGTGCTGAGAGCTGACTGGAGACTATCGGTAATAATAATAATTAGCATTGCTGCTGTTTGTATATATCTGTTTTTTTTTAACTAAACTTGGTCTCTGTTCTCTTGTTTTTCCTGTGGTTGCCTAGTATATGAGGAGCTCAGTTTCACAAGCTAGCACATTATGGTGTTGATCTGTTGTGTATAAGTTTGTTGGAGTCCTGCTTCACATTCAGGATATTGTTGCATGTTGCCGTTGTTTTTCTTGAGTTTGGATGTGCTGCACTACTTGGATTTTGTTATCAGCCTTTTGTTGCTCTTGTTTTGGATCAGACTGTTACTTGTGCATGACTTCGGTAGATTTTGTTTATGGTGGTTATGGTTGCTGTTCCTGCTGAAAAGAGGAATTGATCTGTTCCTGCCCAAACTGGCTGTTTTGTCCTATGTTTTAGTAATTCTCTATATGTTGCTCCTTGATGCTAACTGGCACTTTTTCCTTAGTAGGTAAATATTTTACTAGTATAAACAGATTAGTTTTCCACACTGGTAATTAATAGTGCTCAGATGTGGTCCACTGAGTTTGTTGAGTCCTGCTACAATAACTAGTTTTTGTATGTATATTGCCCTTGTTTCACCTGGGTGAAGACCTGCTGCAGTAATTAGATTTTGGTGTTATCCATCTTAGTTATAGCTAGGTTTTGATGTGACATTACGTGAGTTACATGGACTTGACTGCTGCAGATTCTTGGCCGGAAAGTTGTTTTTTGGATCCTAATGAGAAGAGGAATTGTTCTGCATTTGCAGATCAACTACTTGAGCATTGTGAATTCAAATTCCTTGACATAAACATCAGAGGTCACTTTACTGGCAACTGTAGATTTCCATCTAATACCTGTAGAGGACCATAGTAGTTACCTTGACAAGCTGAATACCATGTCAGATAATGCATTTCTTTTTATGGTCAGTAATCTGCTGTAATTCTCTTCCTTGCTCAAATGAAATTAACTCACACAATCTTAAGAACTTGTAAGTGCTTCTCCTAACATCAAAACTTTTTTTAATCAGAACAATCGTTCATCGCCATTCCTAAAAACGGTAACTGCAAAGAATGATCGTTCCAAAAAGGGGAAAGACATTAAAATACTGCTCTCATACACACAGACAGTTAATAGAATAACAGAATTGCTGTTAACATGGGTGTTTATGGATGCCATTACAGAGTGACTTCAAACCTCAGATGTTTGACTGTGGAGAGGTCTGCTCCATACAGTTCTGTCCCCACCATCCTGGGGTGCTTCATCCTTGAAGTCTCTGTGATGGTGCAGACAAAAGTGCATACAATTTTACTTTTAAGTGCTTAGCAACTGATTTTTACTTAAAAGATTGCTGGTTAGAATGATTGTTCATTGTAGTTTCTTACTATAGAGACCACAATGAATGACCGTTCTAAAAAACAACGTTTTAATGTAACCAGCAGTTGTTAAGCAATTCTCCATGCAGTGTTTTACATTTATGTGCTTAGCAACTGTTTCCTACATTAAAATGTTGCTTTTTGGAATGATTGTTCATTGTGGTTCTTACAGAAAGGAACCATAATGAACGATCGTTCAAAAAAAAACAAAGATTTAATTTAAGGAGCAGTTTTTAATGTAACTGAAACCCCATTCCATGCCTCTCAACCTGTTCGAACAACAAATCTAGACAAAGCCTAAGGTAATGGGGATGAAGAACCAAAAACTAGCGCAGATTTTAAATGTTACTCTTATAAATTTAGAAAATTGTTAAAATAACAGTTAACAAGATTAGTGTTGGCTTACAGTTTTTGGAGGATACGAAGAATAAACTCAAACATGTCATTAACTATTTAACTTTATTTCACAGATTTGCTTAGTTAGTAAAGTCAGTATTAGCCCAGGAGTGGAAAACAGAAGCAAATAATCTAATCATATAATGTGTGGTGGAGCATTTGAAACTAGTAAGTGCTAAGATTTATTAGATATTGTTATTGTAAGCTATGACAGATTTGATAAGTTTCTCCAGCTTGGTAAAGATCATTTGACTATTTTCAAGTGGATTGCATCTGAATATTTACTTGGGTTTATTCATATTTTATGCCATTTTTCACTTGACATGCTCATGCACAACAAAACTTTTGTCCAGATACTCAGTTGCTGTTGGTGTATTTTGCATTTAATAAATGACCACAGTCAATAGTGTTTGTGGCATAGTGTTTTTCATGACTGTGCAAAAATCCTTGTTCACCAGTCCATAGTGTTTGCAGTTGTTTATATTCCATTCAGATTAGTTCACTGAGAGTGCATAGAAAGCATAGTACTTTAGACTTCTATACATTTAGAGTTACCACAGTAATTACAGTGTTATTGAGTACTCTAGCTCGTTCTTGAAGAGAATTATAAACCAATCCCTTTGTAAAGTCCAGATTGCAGTTTTAAGTATTTTCATCTGAGTGATCTATTGTCAAATTCAGAAATGCATAATATCTTATACATCATATGTTGTTGCAAATCAATTCTGCATGTTTCTTATGTTCAGAAATGTTCTGTAAATATAACTTTTTTCATCGTATCTTATGACTGGTAACATTTTTAAATTGTTATAAACAGTAGAAATTAAAGAAATTAATATTTAAAAAGAAGGTACTAATTTAAAGTGGCCAGATGCAGTCCCTCTAGGACTTTTGATCGGGAAACTAACAACTAATAAAAAATCTAGAGTTAGTTAGTTTTCAGTAGATTCTCATGGGTCACCATATGCAGGTGATAGCTTGCTCTTCAGTTCCTTTCTCATAACTAGTTCTGCAAATAACACCATATTCAGTCCCTGAATATTTTATTTATTTACTTATTTATTTGTCTTTGTTTACCAGGAAAGTCTGACTGAGTACTATCCATTTTCAGCGGAGAACTAGGGAGAAAAGCTCCATTTGCTTACACTGCATTATGCTAAGTTGCGGTTAAGCACAGAGTAGTTACCTTTCTATTTACATTTATACACAAACAGTTGTTACATTTATACATTTGAAGATTTAACAGAGGTGGAAGTTACTGAAGCGAAAGACCACATGCAACTTAATGGATTGAAGAGGCAGCAGTCATTATAAAAATCGTTTTGTCATTTAAGTGAGAGGTTGAGAATATTCTGTTTAAAGAAAGTATTTGAAAGTATCATATGTTAACACAAAGTCTTAACCTTGAGATGAGCAGGTGCAGGACCAGAATTGGTTAAGATGTTGTTTATTTAACAACAGCAGCTATGGTAGAAAGGTAGGCAGTAGGCATACCATTACAGAATCTTTCCATATCACATTTTTATGACCTTCCTCACTGTCTCATTGCTTCCGTCTTCTGCCATAGTGCTGTCTTCTCCCATGTGAGTTATCACTTACAGCTAAAGATCACATATACAGTTGTGTGCCAAACACATTTCCAGGGTGACTGCTATGGAAAAAATAATTGTTGGAATTTAATTGCAAATTCTTCACTACCTGTCTTGTAGTCACATTTCTCAAGTTACAAGGCTATCCTCTCCTTTAAGATTGTCATTTGTGTCTATTTCAGTTATATTAAAATGTCACAAGAACCATTCAAAGTTACCTTCTGTGGAATATAATCTTATCACAAAGCATTTCCACAGCTTGTTTTAGGCCAGTCTTTTCTGTACACTGTCCTGTTACTGTGCTATGTAAGCTGTCATTTGTAGTGCAGCATGCATTGCGCACCTTTTGCAAGGCAGGCTACATTTTAGTTACGTGCTTTTTTTTTTTTTTTTTGCAATAGAAAGAGATTTTATTACAGAGTGATTTAAAGAATGGAAGTAGCTTATTTACCTTTTGAAAAGCTGAGTGACATTATGTACTAACTTAACGTAGCCTGACTTTATGAGAAACTGATTACGCTGTACATCTTTATGTAGTGCCCCTGATTCAGTTTCTACATATTTGTTTAGAGAAAACTGCTTATATAAATAAGATGTTGATTAACATTTGTTATTTAGTGAACCATGATTAATGGTAGGTATCTATTCTGGCACCACAGCAGGATGTGTTGCAGTTTAGAAAGGCATATATTCCTTTATCTATGTGTTTTTGTGTGTGTGTGTGTGTGTGTGTGTGTGTGTGTGTGTGTGTGTGTGTGTGTGTGTGTGTGTGTGTGTGTATATACAGATTTTCAGATCACATTTTTGGTCCGTTTTTCATAATTGTGGTTTTCTGGTAAATTAGTGGCAAATCATTAAAGATTGAAGTTAGAAAATAATGACAGATATTTGAGTTTCAGATTTCATACCCTTTAGAAAATTCATACTAATGCAAGACCTACTATTTTATTAACTTTCTAAGTTTGTAAGAACAATATTTAAAAATCGTACTTGGCCCACTTTTATTTATGTCTTTGTCCACATTTCTTGCTCTGAGGTTTCGAGTATGACAAATGTGTCAGGGTGATCACTGTCAGCCAGAGACATTTCAAATTGCATCATACTTGTACCCCACTCCCCCAGGTAGTGACTTTGGATGTGTCCAAGTAAGGCAAGGAGCAGTTATGCAGTGTAAGTGTGCAGACAGAGTATCCCCTCATCCAAGGTAGACACAAGTACTATAGTGGCTTTTCATCTCTCCTTGAGTTTGCAGAATTTCCTGCTTTTTTGTCATATTTTTATACTGTTTATTTATGCTTATTATTATTCAGAAAATGCATGTTGTTGCAGTAGCTGTTGCTCTGTGTTTAAGTACCAATGCTTTAATGACCATTATGTATACTTGTCTGATATTGTAAGCTGCAAATAAGCTTTATTAAGCATACTGTTAAAGAATTATCAACATTGAAAGCCTTTTTGTTGTTGCCGTGCAGAGAATATTTACATAACTAGATAACGTATAAGCCTTAGGTATTGAAATGCATTTGACAGTATTTGCAATAAAGGACAGGACTGCAGTATTTTCAGAAGCTCATTACATTTGTTGGAGACTTGCAGTCATCTTTGCAGGCTTTCCCCATAAACTAAACAGAATGCCAATCTATCGTGTGATCCATAACCTGTGCAGTAATCCTTTAAGCAATTTATCTTGAGCTTGTTTCTTGTTTGCAGTTCATTTTTTACTTTGATCATGTTTTTCTCATGAAACAAGTAGATAGTTGTTGTCAGGCAGCAGGTCTTTTTTGGATAAGAAACATTTTTAAAAGTGGGGGTATCACAGAGACTGCTACTTTCAGCATGCTACTTGGTACTTTATAAAGCTGAAAATAAATTATAATTAGAACTGCAGTGCAAGGAGAAGTGGTTTGAGTTTGGCGCTGCTTGTTTTTTTATACTTGATTTTGACTGGCATTCCAGTAATGTATTTAAAAACTAATTTATTTTTTCTTACCTCACAACCTTTTTGTTTCCATCTAGATATTAAGTAAGCTGTCATGACATGTAGCCAATGCACTGAAGTATGTTTTTTCTTCTCCACTTCATTTTGTCTTGTTTGGACTCTCATAATGACGGTTTGGAACCCAAGGCAGTGTATTTAATTAAAGTCCCAGTTTTTGTGGTTTTGAGCATCGTTCCAACTCTTTCTAGTTGGCCACACCCCTTCCTGTTAACCCCACCCATTCAGCTGTCTCCTGCAGCCCCCTTTCATTTGAAGTCACCAGCCATCACTGATGCTGAGGTACTTAAATGTAATCTTCCTAAACCCGAAACACCTTCTAGATGAAAAATAAATAACAAATACCCTCAGCAGGCCTGAATCCACGCTTTCAAAACTTTCACACTTTCAGAATGGCATTAAATATACTGATCCCAAGGATATTGCCAATATCCTGGCAGATCGATTTAGTGCCAACTTCACTCCCCTCTCACCCCCTAAAGGGCCCATCTCAATACCAAAAGATTGCTAAATTCCGATAATCACAGCCACACAGGTAGAAACAGCACTCTCCAAAGATAAGAATACAGCATCCATGGGACCAGATGACATCCCAGGCTGTGTACTGCATGAACTACAAAATGAACTGGCACCCCACCTAAGTGACATGTTTAATCATAGCCTCACCTCAAGCTTCCTGCCCACTGAGTGGTGCACAGCTACAGTTATCCCGCTCCACAAGGGAGGATCCAACTTGGATCCCAGGAACTACTGTCCCATCAGTCTGACAAGCCTGATCTGCAAGGGCATGGAACACATTATCATGGAACTTATAAACAAAGACATTGGGAACCTCCAGACACTGGACCCCACCCAGTTTGAGATTGTGAAGGGCCGATCTTGTCTCCTGAATCTGATTGACTTCTTCGAATCGGTCTCCAGAGCTGTGGACGAGGGTAAGGCGGTCCACACAGCCTATCTGGACCTCGCCAAGGCCTTCAACACCATCCCCCACTCTGGAATCATAGATAAACTTACTAAGCTGGGCATAAATCCCTACATCACTCGATGGGTTGCCAACTGGCTTACTGACAGAACCCAGACTGTAAAAGTAGCCAACTCCAAATCCAGATCCAGACAAGTGACACGTGGAGTACCTCAGGGTTCAGTCCTGAGACCACTCTTGTTTGGCATCTACTTCTCTGAAGTACAGGCCAACATTAAGGGACTCTGGCTAACAAAGTTTGCAGATGACTGCAAACTGGGATCCATTATTGAATCCCCAAATGATGTGGATATTCCACAAAAGGGCCTTACAGAAACAGATGTCTGGTGCCAGAGCCATGGGCTCAAGCTTAATGCCAAGAAATGTATAGTCATCCCCTTTGGAAAAAAACATGTACCCATGAACTACCACATAGGTGGCAGGACACTAAACATAGAAAGTGTGATGAGAGACTTAGGGACACAAGTGGACAGTGGTCTCACTTTCGATAACCACATCACCACAACAGTCAGGAAATCCTTCTACGTGGCACACCTCATCACTAAGTGCTTTTCATCCAGAAAAAAGGAGGTCATTGTCCCACTGTACTCAGCCCTCATTAGACCCATTATAGAGTATAATGCCCCATTTGGTATGTACCTCACAAGACATTTGCAACAGCTGGAAAGGCCACAGAAATACCTCACTAAAAGAATCACAAGCCTAAAGCAGATGCCATATACTGACCATCTAAAAAAACTCCAGCTATATTCTGTGGCATATCGTCTACTCAGAGGCAATCTCTGCTTAACATACAAGGCCATGTCAAACCCTGAGCTGTTGGACATGCTCCACTTAAAGAAATTCCAATCCCTCAGAGCCACACACTCCAGGGATCTAAACCTTATCATCACATTGAACAAAACATGCTGGAGGGATAGGTTCCTGACCCAGAGACTCCCCATACTCTGGAATAGACTGCCCATACATGTCAAGCAGAGCACCTCATTGGCCCTCTTCAAAAGGAATCTCGATGATTGGATGGGAGATAGGAAATTCACCCCGGGATCATGTCAGTCACCCTGCTAGACAGGGGCCCAGAGAAGTAAATATTGTGGGAAAAAAATTCTAGGGAATTGTTATGGCTAGGCTTGCATAGGCCTTAGGGCCAATAGCTAGTACCAACCTATGAACCAAAACAAAATCCATACCAACACATACAGCCATATCTCTACTTCTAACACCATAAAGCAAGCACCACACAATCCAATATTCTGGTCATTGCAGTCTCCATTGTGAAACACAGTGATGTTCCTCCCACCAGGCTGAGTAAGGAGAAAGTCACAATCAGTTCCTTGCTAGGGGCAAGGATCTGCCATATTATACATGCACTAATGTCATTTGACCACAAGTACCAGTATGACTCAGTCGTAGACCATGTGGGTGTAAATGGTTTAAGAGATATCTCCCTAGGTTATGTGGAGAGGGACATCATGGAGCTCTTCGAATATGTGTCCTAGGCTGGTATGAACCTAGCATTGAACAGTATTTTACCTTTTCCAAGGATAATGCCACAATACAAACATATTTGGCTTAATTTCTGGTGTCAGTCTAGGGGAAGATGTGCAATATTTGTCTACATGGAAGGAGATGTTTAACAGACCTTGCTATTTTGACAGGGATGGTCTGCACTTCTACCCTCTAAGCTTTCAAATATTAGTTAAAACATTGTCCCTTCTCTATAGTGCTTTTTTAGGTAATGCCAAATGAAAGTACTTCCAACATAGAAAATCAAAACAAAAACAGATCTAAAGGTGTTACTGCTCAATGCTAGGATTCTAAACAAAAAAATCCACTCCCTATAAGCTTTCATCATCCTAGAGAATGCTGATGTGAAGTGGCCACTGAGACATAGTTTAAAACTGCAGAGACCACACTGGTAGTGCAAGGCTATAATGTCTTCCACACATTCAGACCAACTGCTACACAGACAGGGACTAAAGGATAAAGTGTATCAGTTTACTTCAAAAATAAATGTACCTCAAGGTTGGTCAAATAGGACAATGCATGTGAGCTTCTCCATGTTCAAATCACCATAGTCAAAATGCCATACCACTTCCTTACATGCTATAGGCCCCTTTCTGTGAGCCAGGAATCCCATAACATGTATTTAAAATTATTGGAAACCCTCACTATCCAATCCAGTACCATATTCATGGGTGACTTTAATTCATCTAATGTTAACTGGGAATCATATATGCCATTAAATGTACACACACAGAGATTTCTGGATTTTGTAAATACAAATTACCTGGAACAGTTGTCAATACACTGACCAGTGGTGCAAACATACTTGATGTGGCCCTCACTAATATGGGAGTGTTGCACCCCCATTAGTGTAATGTCTTCTCTTGTAAGGTCAGACCACAAAACGGTCTCCTTTGAAATAAAGATAAAACCTGGAAACCCAGCAAATCCTAGAATAATCATAAACTAATTTAAGGCTAACTTCCTACCATTAATTGATAACCTGGCAAAATTTCAAGCCCCATAATCCCTAAGAACACTGCTGCCTATGCATAACTGTTTAAAGAAACTCTAAACAAGCATATTAATAGCTGCACAGAGGCAGTGGTACCCACCAGGAAGTACAGAACTAACTCCAAAAACAAGCCATTCTGGTGGAAGTACATAAATAGGCTGTAAAACAGAAGGAAGAAAATCATGGGAAAAATTAGGAGATGCAGCAATCAGCAGGACAACAGCACTCTCATCAAACTAAACAAACAACTAAGAGGACAAATAAAGTCTATCAAAGCCACATTTGAGGTATATTTCACTTCCCAGGCCAAGGACAACCAGAAGATATTCTTTAGGTATGTCCACAACCTCAAAGTCAATACACAGTTGTATGCAGAGCTCATTGTTAATACTTATCGAAGATATAGAAAACCTACTGGCTAAAAAATTCAGCTCCAAAGTACCCCTCTTCCCCCTCAGGAAATACCATAAAATATCACTTCCCCTCCTACCAGTAGGGAACAGGTCCTTAATACTCTCTAAGTCCAAGAACACTGCATCAATGGGCCCAGACAATATCTCATGATTCCTTTTAAATACCATGAGACATGATCTATTAGGGCCTCTGGAATTGCTATTTAACTGTAGCTTCCAAATGCAGAACTACAATATCATCCCACTGCACACAGATTGGCCATCTATAGACCTTGATGTAGATTAATGATTACAGCTGTAATGACCCAGGGGACCTTTATAGGCCAAGCCAGGCCTCCTAAAGTTGAGATCAAACCCTGTATCTTGTGTCTGTTAGGTAAACACCTTGACTATTACAGCAACATTACTACAGACCCATAAGCCTCACTAGTCTCATATGCAAAAGCTATGGAAAGAATTATCATGGAAATGATCAATGACACTGGAAACCTCCAGACACTGGACCCAACCCAATTTGCTTTCGTCAAGGGCAGGTCATGCCTGTCTCAATCTGGTGGACTTCTTTGATAAAGTTTCCAAAACAGTGGATAGGGCAAAATGGTTCACACTGCCTACCTTGACCTGGCCAAGGTATTTGACACAGTACTCCACTCAAGCATTGTTGACAAACTCAAGAGGTTAAGTATAAACCTTTATGCCACCCAGTGGAAAGCCACCTGACTCAAAGACAGGACTTAGGAAGGTAGAACTGGGGAATTTGCCTCTTTAAACAGGTCAGTCTCAAGTAGAGTCTCACAGGGATTGGTCCTGTGAATGCTTTTTTTTTACATTTACTTCTCTGAAGTCAAGGCCAATGTCAATGGCCTCTGGATGTCTAAATTTTCAAATAATTGCAAATTAGGAGCAGTCATCAAATCCCCTACCAATGGAAATGTTCTTCAGCGAAGGCTGATGCAGATAAATAACTAGCATTAGAGCCATGGACTTAAAGTAAATGCCAAGAAATGCAAACTAGTATCCTTCAGGAAGTCATCCACCCCTGGTAACAATCATATTGACAACACAGCCCTAAGAGCTGACACAGTAGTCTGGGACATGGGGACACACATAGAAAGTAATCTAGCCTTTGCCCATCATGTGTCTACAGTAGTGAGGAATTCATTGTATGTTGTGCAACTTATAAGCTAATAGGAATAAGGAGGTCATTGTTCCACTGTAGTCAGCATTCATCAGACCTGTCATTGAGTATAATGCCACCTTTAGTATGTACCTAACTAGGCACATCCACCAACTGGAATTTCTACAGAGGTTTCTCACTAAAATAATACAGGGCATATATAACAGGTCCCATGCAGAGTGCTTCAAAGCTGTTAATGTGAGATCTATGCCTGGCATGCAAGGCATTGTCAGACTCTACCTTGATGGACCCACTGCATATCTGCAAAACAATCAGCACGAAAATTATTCATTCTAAAGTCTTAAACTTTGCCTGTGATATAAAAAGGATCTGCTGGAGTTACAGATATATAACCCAGAGATTAACCTTTCTCTGGAACAGGCTCCCCATCCATGTAAAGCAGTGTTACTCCCTAACCCAATTCAAGCGTAACTTGGAAAATTGGATGGGAAATGGGAAATTCATGCTTGATTTGGCACCTATGTTTCTAATGGATGCAGGCAGCCTGTAAATAACTCATCTTCCAAGCCCCTGTTTGTAAATGTCTCATCTTCTATATCCTGCTTACACTAATCAAGGGTACCAAAACTTGTCACAGATTTGTGATGCATGGCTAGGTTTAAAAAGGCTCTTGTGGTCATTAGCCTAGCACACACCTATGAAGCTATAATAACTTGCTTGTCCCTTTTGAAACTGTACATTGTGCAGCACTGGTTAGATCTCTAATCTTTAAATTGGGAAAAATTAGTAATATAGCATATAAAATCTCACATTTTTTAAATTCTTACCTCCACTTTCTAAACATACTCATATAACCATGCTACCACTGTGAAGTTACTCTTACAACTTTTATCTTAATTCAACATACTCTTAGCATACACACACACACACACACACACACACACACACACACATATATATATATATATATATATATATGTGTGTGTGTGTGTGTGTATATATATATATATATATATATATATATATATATATATATATATATATATATAAATATAGATATATATATGTGTGTGCGCTCATGGGATCATAGGGGATTACTAGGCTACCAACCGGGAGGTTATTTTTAAGCCTAGCCATTTTTTCATCCCAATGTAATACCATAAAAAGGCTAGTGAGTACTCAAGATTGCATTTAGTGATGACTGCCCATGTCCAGGATGATTGTGGGCACTATCCCAGGTAAGAAGTTATGATGCCCCAGCCACTTGTCTAGGTTCTACTTGAACAGTGTCATAGAGATGGTCTATTTCACATGAATTGGTAGCCTGTTCCAAAGATGCGGCAGTCACTCTGAGATAAATCGGCCCTCCAGAATGTCCTATTTAAGCCAAAAGTCATATCTAAGTCCCTGGAATGGGTATCCCTAGTCCAGTTTGATTTACTGATATGCAGCAAGTTCATTAGGTTTGGGTCTTGGATTGCTCTGTAGGCTAGGCATAAGTCTCCCCTAGGAAGTCTATACAACATGGAGCATAGTGACAGGGACTTTAGTTGGTCTTTGTAAGGCACATGCTGGAGCCTCTTGATCTTCTTTGTTAGAAACCTTTGAGCTCTCTCCAGCTGCTGCAAGTGCTTTGTATGGTACATGCCAAATAGGGTGTTATACTCAATTATGGGCTGGATTTGTGCTAATTAACCTCTTTTGCTCTTGAGGCAATGCCTTTACTAAATAAATGTGCTATGTAGAAAGCCTCCCTTACTACATTAGACACACAGTATTCAAAGTTAAGGTTCAAGTCAACTTGTGATCCCAGGTCCCTTACCACTTCATGGGTACTTAGGGCATTGCTGTTGATTTGATAGTGTGAAAGGACATTGTTTGTACTGAACAGAATGATGATGCATTTTTTGCATTCAGTTTGAGACCGTGACTAATACACCAGTCATTGGTCTGTGTGAGACCCTCCTGGAGTATATTGACATCATTTGGGGATTCATTGATTGCACCTAGTTTAGTCATCTGTAAACCTGGTCTGCCCCAACCACTTAGTTTTGACCCAAACATCTAAGAAGTATATACCAAACAGTAGGTGGCTCAGCACTGACCCCTGTGGCACCCCACCAGTAACCTGTCTCCTGGTTGATGTGGAGTCACCCACTTTGATAGTATGTGTCTAATTTGTTACATTTAGTTTGCTAAGCTTGTCAGTAATGCCTGACTGTGGGATTGTGTTGAAAACCTTTGCCGAGTGAAGGTATGCTGTGTGCACAGATTTGCCCTCATCAATGGCCTTGGTCATATTTTCAAAGAAGTCCACCAGATCTAGCAGGCAGTATCTGCCCTCGGTGAAGCCACATTGGGTAGGATCCAAGGTTATAGGTCACATATGTCTTTATTTATGAGGCCCATAATGATATGTTCCATGGCCTTACAGATGAGGTTGGTCAAGCATATGGGTCTGTTGCTAGGCCACCTTTGTGGAGAGAAATAACTGTTGCTGTTCTCCATTCTGCAGGAAAAAAGCCTGTGGTTAGGCTATGATTGAAAAGGGTACTTAATGGTGATGCTAGTTCATGTTTTAGCCTGTTTAGAAGAAAGCCTGTGATGTCATCTGGTCCCATAGAGGCTGTTTTTTTTTGCCTTAGACAAGGCTTTGAGGACCTGCTCTTCAGATATGTAGGGTGGGGGAGTTTGGGGGAAAGTTTGTGATAAGTTAGGAGGAGATAAGGGAGTGAAAGTTTTGTTAAACCTATCTACTAACAGGTTTAATATCTCTGTGGAGTTGGTGTGTGTGATACCATGGTCATTAATTCTGCACATGCTTGGGTCCTAACATTTAAGTTACTTATGTAGCTGTAAAAGGCCTTATGGTTATCTTTGGCTGTACTTGCTAAGTTTTTCTCAAAGGAGCCCTTAAAGGATTTGACAAGTTATCTTATTTGCCTTTTGAGGCTGAGGAGGGTGATTTTCCATTGTTGGGGCCTTGCCTTTGTTTTCTTATAAAGTTTGTTGATGCTGGATATCAGCTTGTTTTTACTTGGGGCTTTAATTCTTTCTGGTACAGCCGAATGTATACACTTATGCAAGTGATTGTACAGGACCTTAGTGTAAGCTTCAACATAGTTACCACCTGCAGCTTGGAATGCAGTTATGCCTTCACGTAGGAGGGTATAGTTTGCCTTGGTGAAGTCTGTTAGTCTGATTTTACCCTTTGTGAGTTCTTGTGTTAGTGCCAGCTTGAAGGTGACTGTTTTGTGGTCAGATTTAACTAATGAGTGTCTGACAGTTGCAGCAGTGCATCTGTTTTACATGTTAGTGAGGACCAGATCTAGAATATTTGTTCCTCTTTTTGGGCTATGAACAATTGGTTCCAGTGCATTTGAATTAACAAAGTCAAGGAACTTTTGCACTAGCGAGTTGGGGCTAGTGTAGGTTTCCCAGTTGATGGTAGGATAATTGAAATCCCCCATAACCAGAGTATTCGGTAAAATTTGGATTGTCTCCAGTTTGGTCAAGTAGGATTTATGGGAGTCATGACCCATGGAGGGAGATCTATAACTGGCTGTGACTTGAATGGGCATCTTACCAATTATAACATGGACTTGGAGTAACTCAATTGAGTTGTCCAGTCTAACTAGACAGAAGGTGACTTTATCTCTAATATAGATAGAAACACTGCCTCCTTTGGTTTTCATACATTCATTTTGCAGTCTAAAGGTGTGAAAGGCATTGTAACCTTGCAAGGCTGGGGTACTGTTTGAGGCCTTCAACCAGGTTTCTGTGACTGCACAGACATCTACATCTTTTAGTGATAGAAGTGCTTCCACGGAGAAGTGCTCTCTTTAATGTCAAGTGCACACACACACACACACACACACACACACACACACACACACACACACACACACACACACACACACACACACACACACACACATGCACACACACACACATCTGCATGTTGACTGCAGTGAGAACGGAACCCCTACTTATCTAATTCCACCATGTGGAGAACATTGTATTAAAGGCAAGCACCACATCTCAATTCTCTCTCTCTCTCTCTCAATCTCTCTCTCTCTCTATATATATATATATATATATATATATATATATATATATATATATATGCTTAACTTTTGCTTCATATTTTTGATTTCTCTCAGTTGGTCACACCAATACTTCTGTCTTCCTTTTCTCTTGCTTTTTCCCCATGACTCATCTGTCCAATACCTTTTCTTTTCTTTTCATGACTCTAAGTCAGACATTAGTTACTTTGATGTACATAGTATATAAAGGTTTTCACTATGTTATAGTTATTTTGTGGTTAGGTTGTTGGCATTTTACCATTTCCTCAATGTTGTCATTTTTGCTTACTTCTATTGTCTTATAAGTCATAGTACTTTACTTAATTATACAGTCTTCATCTTCTCCCTAGTGCTTTGTCTCCAAGAATCTCAGTCTAGTCATGGAAACAGGTTTTCAGTGTACTGTATTATGGGTAGATAGAGCTAGATGCCAATTGTTCATTTTTTTTTTGTTTCTTGAGGGATATGTTTTATAAAATGATATTGTTTTAGTGGATAAGTGGCAATTAACCACCTTCTCAACCCTGGAAAAAAACTACACCCCACTCCTTCCACATCAAATACCACTGAACCTATGTGCTCACAACTTAATTCAAACTTCATAAATTCAATCACAAGCCTTCTAGATAGACACCAAATTCTACCACTCACTTTCCCCCTGTGACCCCAACCATACTAAACTCTTCTCACTAAAACCTATTCAAACTTCCTACATAAAAAATTCTTAAGCAAACTTAGGCCACGCTGCCTTGCAGTTGACCAACTTCCAAACGAGTTCCTAAAAATTGCAGCCCCATCCATAGCCTAACCTGTGTCCATACTAATCAATTACTCAATCTCTGAACAATATGTCCCACAACTCTGGATTTTCTCACACATCATTCCCCTTCACAAAGGTGGCCCCTCCAGAGATATCTTAAACTACTGCCCCATTGCTATCCTTCCACTCATAGCAAAAATCTTAGAGAAATGCATTCACCAGCAACTCCTGAACTACCTTACCAATAATAACCTTCTATCTGAAACCCAGCCCAGCTTTAGACCCAAGCACAGCATACCCAACGCCTTAATATCTTTCACCAACACTATCCATAACCTTATGAAAAATGGACTACTAGTATCGGCCATATTCTTGGACATGTCAGAAGCATTTGACACCATTTTCCATCAACTATTACTTAATAAACTGACTTCGTACAGTCTTAGTTCAGCATCCCTAACATGGTTTCACAATTATCTATCTAACCACCAACAAGCCACTAAATGGGAGAACACTCTCCCCCCACTACTGCCAGTATCCACAGGTGTACCCCAAGGATCCATACTTGGCCACATGCTCTTCATCTTATTTACTAACAATCTAATTTCATCAACCCAACATGCCTCTATCATACAGTTTGCAGATGAGACATCCTTTATCTGCTCTGCCCCTTCCCTACTAGAGCTACAGAATAAGATGCAAACATCATTCCAGAAAATTGAAACCTATCAAAACGCCAGCTCATTCTAAACCCAAATAAGACTAAGTTAATAATCTTTTCCACTAAACCTACCAAACACAACTGCCCACTCCTAAGCATTCAATCCTCTAATGGTAACATAATTGAACCTACTAATCAGGCCAAGCTTCTAGGTATGACAATTGATAACAGGCTAACATTTGATGTTGACATTTCCCAAACTGTTAAAAAAAGTCCATGCTAAACTTGGTGCTCTATATTAAGGCCAAACCCTACCTTACACTCCAAGCCAGAGTAGCCACTGTTAGATCACAACTACTGTCTACCCTTCTGTACTGCTCACAGACATTCACCAACTTACGCAAAACCGACCTTCATAATCTTGAGTCCTGCTACAAGATAGCAAAGTTTGCCACTAATCTCTCACACAAGATCCATCATTGTACTGCTCTTTAGCAACCCAAATGGCTAGAACTCCCCAACTTGCTAACACTCAACCAACTTACTTTTACCCACAATATCATCCACAACCCCAAATATTGCCCAGCAATTTCAACACCAGTCCAACTACAGGTAAACAGCAGGTCACTTAGGTCTTCTGATAAGCCACTGCTCAAAATTACACAATCTCTCAACTACCATGGTGATTTCCTATACATTAATAAAATAGCTAAGTCCTGGAATGCTCTCCCACCAAACATACAAAACACTCTCAGCCATTCTTCCCTCAAAATAAAGCTAAAGGAATACCTTATAGAAAAGTGGCTCTGCCCATGCTGTTCACTGGGATAGACTTAGCTCTCCCACTACCCTCTCTCCTCATGCTCTGTCATGTTCTACTGCTGAATTTGTTCTAGTGTCACTTCAACATTTCACTCTATGGCAATTTTTTAAATCTATAATTCATGACATATGCTATTGTGTAATATGTGTCCAGGGTGTAATGCACTATGGTCTAATGTTTTAACTTTGTTACTTTAATTCCTTTGTATCAGTATGTCTTATTTGTAATAGGTCATTTCAATTTTTTGTATGTTCTTATTTTTTTTACTTTTTAATTATTTAATATTTCAGAACTTACTTCTATGTATCTTAGTTACTGGAGCTTTTCTCCCAGGGTCTCCGCTGAAAACAGGCTACTTGCCAAGTCGGACACTATCTGGTAATCAAATGTAATAAAATAAAATAAAAAATAAATTAGGTTTAATTTTGTGTCTTCAGTACTGTCTATCATCATTTTATACTCCTAGAAGTACATCTTCCTTAAATAGTGAATAATATATCACACAGAGATTGAAGGTGACATCTCAGTGAGGTTATTGGTGAGGTCTATGTGTCAGGACTCAAGATGAAACTTGGTTATCTGACTGACCTATTCCTACCAGGATTTTCACTCATGCCAGAACACTCTAAGAAAGGACTCAAAACACAATAAGTACCACTCACCCAATGCAACCCAAATGCAACACACACCAAGAAACCCATTCATCGCAGGAATATGCAGGAGCAGCACATCTCAGAGAAAAGAGACCCCAATAAGGACACAAGATCCCCACAACTCCAGAGACCACTACCAACCAGGGATGGACAAATCACCACAAGGAAACCTCCACCAAAGGGACAAAACTTGGCAAGGGAAGAGGGACCTCAAACACTTGTGGCAACCAATGACCAACACTTACAACAGCAGGGAAGGATGAGCCATGAAGTGACATGCCACTCAATACAATCTGGAACCACTCCACAAAACCCATCAGCAAGACAGAACTACAAGTAATTAAAAAAGGGACTCACTTTTATTCCCTAGCAAAGGAGCAGCATAGTGAACAAATTATCAACCTAAAGCTATTTATCCAAAAGCTCAACATAAAAGTATTATTTCAGGACAAGAAACATCAGGAAGAGAACAACATACCAGAGCCAATGATTATTTGCAAATAAAAGAAACCAAGCAACTTTTGCCCTCCTCCACACCCAGTAATCAACACATTTGAAAACATGTATGAGGTGGATATATGAGAAATACTCCAAATAATACAGCCAAAAATAAATTCTACAACCTCAGCAAGAAAGAATTTTACACTCTCAAAAACCTAAGTTAAGAAAAGGATTAGGAAAGCTGATAAAGGAGGTATTATTCTGGTCACTGTCACTTCCACATATAGCCTTAAGATTGCTAACATGCTTTGCAACCACAAATTCTGTGAGTCCAGTGACTTGGGTAAAATAAAGCATATGAAAAAGAACAGCTGAAAATTTCCAATCTCAGCGAATAAGGTGTAATTAGCAACAACCTACAGGAATTTCTCACAGTTACACATCCCAAACTACCTAAATATTTTTGGAATCCCCAAACCATAGAAATCCCAAAACCACACAAAAAAAAAATCCAAGACCTTTCCTACAGACCAGTGATCTCAAGTACAGCCTCCATCACAGAATTCATCTCCATCTTTATTATGGTGTAAATTAAAACCCTTGACAAAAGGAACAACTCTTTCATATTAGACTCCATTAACTTTCTTTAAAAGACCAAAATCATCAACATCAAAAATTCCATTTATGGTTACTATCAATGTTGAATCTCTGTACTACCCCATGACAACTGTATAAGAGTCATACTCTAAGCATACAACAAAGAGTGGGATGCTGTACATTGAGAAACTGAAACCATCATCAAGCTCCTTAAACTCCTAATCAACAATAACCACTTTCATTTTGAAGACATATTTTTCACACAGACTATTAGCATTACCATAAGATCAGTTATGGCACCAAGTCTAGCTAGCAAAGCATTGGGCAAATAGGAAAAAGACTACATCTATAACTCCACATGCTTTCCACACATGGGGTGCTAGCTCAGATTTATTGATGATATCTTTTTCATTTAGAATAACAGCTTGGAATTCCAACAGTTTCTGGCCCATGTTAACAATTCAACTAACTTTCTCAGGTTTACCCACAACCCACAGCCACACTTCTATAAATTTCTTTGACCTACGCATAAGCAAACACCCCTGGACCTTTTTTTCATCAATGATCTTATCGGAAGCCTGCCAGGATCAACTTACAACTAAATAGGAACATCATGCATCCATTTCAAACCAAAAGGAATGTGATCATATCACAAAACCTACCAAGACCAAGGGTTTCCAAAGAACTGGAAACATTCACCATAAATATCATAGACCTAGAAAGAGACTTTCTCACTTCACCAGGGCTTTAGCAAGAGCCTTATCAGTGAACTCTTCAACCCCATTATAGCAGGTAAAAAATAAAAACTACCCCATAATGCTACCAACCAGAGAAAGTGCTTACAAAGACATCTGAAAGATTTTTACAATGTCACATTCACAAGAAATGGAACTCCAGCTATGCCTTCACGTTATTCGTGGACTACTCTGAAATCCAGAAAGTCATCCTCAATAAATGGTATATAATCAGTGAAAACAGAACTCTGAATAAAGTACTTCCCTCCAAACCTTGTTTTGCAATAAGAAAAAAAAAACATCCAAGACTTTGTGTAAGGCCCATACAACTCTCCAATCCTTAGCCTAAGAAAAAGTACTTAGCTGTGTGGCCTTCCTGAGTGGGAGATTGGCATAATGGTTAAGGTATTTACCTTACAAACACAAGGGGCAGTATTTGATCTCATGTGAGGTAATTGGCTAAGCTTAAAATGGCCCACAAGTGCAGTTAGCCTAGTACTAATCTATGAACCTAAATTGATGAGCAGAAGAACTAGTTTCATCTGTCCCAACAAAAAGAAAAATTACAGACATAATTTTTTGGCAATTGAAACACTGACATCATAGTGTACAGAGCTGAATGTGTATGCTGCCAAGCATTTTACATTGGCAAAACCATAAGCAAACTCAACACCAGAATTGCCCACCACTACAGTGACATTTGACATGGATCTCAAACAAATATGTTGGCCAAACACTGTAAGGTTAAATCAGGACTGCACACCTTCAAATCTTAAATTACTTAATGAGTGGACTATGACATTCTCTTTTAACTGTTACTCTGAGAGAGTCCTATTTTACACTCAGGGACAAAAAGAGCAAACAGTTTAAATTAAAAATTCATGGATTTTATTTCTTTGCAGTGTGGTTTGCTGTTGCTTTCTGTGGTATTGGGTGTGGAACGATTTGAGGGCTGGTTATCTATTATTTTCACTACTTGCTGTGGATCCTGCTGCATTTCTACTTAGTCAGGAGTGTATTTTTTCTTCTTAGTTTCTTCACTTCAGTGGTTCTTGACCCAACAGTGATGGCACTTCCTTTATTTGAAGAGGAAGTAGTGTGGCATGGTGGCCCTTACCTATTGGTGGCTATTGAATCTTCCTTAGGTAACTTGACTCGACTTGTGGAATTATTGACACAAAAACTTCATGGAATGGATGATAATATGAACATTTCTGCTACACTGGAAGGATCACGACTGGAAACCGTAGGAAGTAACAGCAGTGTACCATGCACACAAAGGGAAACAACAGCTTGTTCTACTGCTGGAGGAATGCAACATGGATGATTTAAAAATCAAATGTTACATATTTTTAATGAAAGAAGCTGTAACCAAGGTACTGTAAACAACCGCTTTGTCTTTAGTGACAGGCTTCACAACAACTTTGAGTTTGGGCAAAGTACTGTACAAATAAATGGTTCTGGCCTTAGTTTAACTAAACAGCTATACACTTTTGAAAATAAACTAAGTATAATAAACTACAACCTAAAAATTGCTTTTTCCATGAATGTATTCAAGAAAGTATAGTCTCTAAGGAGGTTAGGACATGGAAGATTTCCACTGCTTTGAGACAGCTCACTGATCTTTTGGCCCTCTTTGATTGCCATGGGTGTGAACTAAAAGAAATGCTTATATGGCACAGCTAAACTACCATAGACAGTTTAGAGACTTTAAATTATACAACTCAACACTATTATTTCAAATGATTTATTGCTTGAAAATTACATGGGTGATTACAGTAACATATTTATTAAGACTGACAAAAATACTTAGTGATGTGAAATATAAAAAATAAAAGAAATTGTTTTGTGATATGGGTGATTCTGAAAGAAAAAGGGCTTTTCCACCCCCCACCTTACTCCAATAGTGATATATATGGACAAGAAGCAGATTGTGAGGAAATTCTCCATAAGGATATTAGTACACCTGAGATCCCTTTACACTCCTCACCACTCTGAAGGTCAGAGAGGTTAATCAACCAGAGAAATGGACCAGAATGGAGGGAACCCCCCAACGGTACTCAAGAAAAGAACCTTGGGGGCCATTACTACAACAAAAGAGGGTGGAGGAAGAACTGGAACTCCAAGAATTACCGGTGATAGTATTAAACCATATGGGTGACTTTAAAATTTACAATTTTAGTTCTGTCCCCATTATTGTTGAGCATGCTTCTTTGTTTGAAAATGGGATGACATTTGTACCATCTACAAGAGGGAATTTATTACAAACCTTAATTGATTTAAACATATTAACTAGGAAATTAAACAGAGGAGTGCTGCTGAAAGACCATGACACTGGTGTAAGAGACACAGAGAAGTTCAAAACACCCAGTTTATACAACCCCCACTACATCCAATAATAATGCTTTACAAAAAACTTTGTAAACATGAAATTAGAAAATAACAGGGAACTTATATACAAAATTAATATTAGAGAGGATGAAAGGAGACTATTGATAGGCATTTGTAACAACAAAAAAGTGAGATGTATGAAACCTGACGGGGGCGGGGCTGGTTATAATGGATACCATAGATTATAACTCAAGGATGGAAGGTTTGTTATTTTCTGATAATTATGAGGAGCTTTACAGAAACCATCAATATAGCCTACTCAAAAGTATATAAGGTGATCTATGACCTACTCATGCAGGGGCAAATCATTGAAATGGAGTATAATTTTCTGAGTATTAAGTTCCCATGTATTTCAACTCTTTTTGGAATTGTGAAAGTCCACAAAAATATTTGTGGCCCTCTTTTCTGACCAACAATTGGCGCCAAAGGTTCAAAAACCTATGGGATTGCTAGGTGCATAGATTTAAAACTGAATGACACATCTATGAATGTGAGCCACATTTACAAGGACTCATGGAATTTTTTTAATTAAAATCCACTAGTATTTATATGCTGAACAAGTTATACTGGTAACGATTGATCTAAGAAAACTATTTTCAGGTATACACCATGAGTGTGGCATAGATTGGTTTGATCAATATTTGAGACAACATAGTTGATGAGACAATACAATAATTGAGGTCTGAAGCTCCCTTATGGAGATGGTGCTAGACAATAATTTTATTTGATTCAAAGGGACCATTTTAAGCAAAACAAAAAAAAAATGGTGTGGCAATGGGGGCAACATGTGCCCCTATATTTGTCAACATTGTCTTAGCATACTAGGAGGACCAATACATTTTTAAATCAGGGTTTGAGAACAGCTGGACACTTTATGGCCATTTCTTGGATGATATATCCATCTTTTGGAGGGATTCCAAGAGAAGACTTAGGGATTTTTTTAACCATATAAAACCACTACCAAAATCCTAAGATTTACTTTGAATATTTCTAAGATTTACTTTGAATACATCTACTGGGGTCTATATTACATTGACGAAAGGGCTGTTCAATGAAAGCCCCTTCATCGACACATAAACGCTGAAATATCAAAACTTTAAAAGGCCACATAAGTGAATTTTTTCCCAGGGGAAAATATTGCTTGACCAACAACAAAGAAAACAAACTGTCACACCCTATGAAGTAAGGGGCTTTGCCCTTACACAGACCCTAACTAAATATACCAACTCTGAGATTGCACTACAGTGGAGAAAAAGTCAAATTTCTAATGATGACCAAACGATTTTTCCCCTGGGGAAATAAATTGCTTATGTGACCATTTGAAGTTTTGTTAGTTCGGTGTTTACATGTCGATGAAGGGGCGTTTGATGAGCAGCCCTTTTGGCAATGTAAATGGAACCCATCTCCTGATACTATTTATTATTTAGATGTTGAACTGAAAGTGGACCACTTCAACAAAGGTTTTATCTCTAATTTACATCAATAACCTACTTATTCCAATTCCCTGCTACATTTTGATAGTAGCCAACCCTTACATCAAAAGAAAGCCCTTGTCAAGGGCCATTTAGAAAGAATAGCAAAAATGGTGTCTGTTCTTGATTTGTTTTATCAGGATAGTAAAAATTATATATAATGTTGTTGAACAGAGGTTATCAATGTGAATTTTTGGAAGGAATTTTTTACGAGGTCAAAGAAAAAAGGTTGAAGGATTACTACCGGCCCCTTTTGGGTCTCAGAGAAGGTTTGACAGCCACTGAGTTAACTTTGGCTAAGATTATAATAGAGGTTGTATAGTAACTTTCAATACTGAAGCAGGGGAATATAAGAAACATTATTAAAAACAATTAGAATGTTTTTGATATTTGTGGTATGGACATTAAGAAGGTTGGGATGGCACCCATGTTTAGCTTTAGAAAAGACTGTAATATTAAAAATTACTTAGTTTTTGGGGGTTGGAAGCCTTTTTCTATCAGGTACCAGTATTGAATGGTAAAATGTGGAAGATCTTCCCAATGTCCATATATACTAGAATGAGACAGTATTATTTTGAATGGGTATGGCACAATAAATAATATGCCAATAGTGATGCAACTGCAACAACAAAAGAATTGTATATGTCGTATTATGTAAGAAATGTAATTCCCTCTACACTGGTAAAACAGAGAGACTTTCGAAAGATAGAGTATATGACCATATAAGGGATATAAAAAGACAATACCCCAAAATGCTTTGTGGAAACACATTCAAACACACACTGGACATGAATTTGTTTTTTTTTTTTTATAATAGATGTACTTTATTTTGATTTGAGGGGATGATCATGGAAGACTAGATTGGAGTGTAAGGAATTTGCATGGCAAATAAGAACAAATGCCACTGGTCCTTTTGGAGTAAACTATACTTTATCTCTCTCTTGTTGGTTGAAAATGAGAGTACTGTACAGTTAACAAAACCACATATAAATATTTTATAAATATAAATATTATTTGTTTAATGTATGTATTTTTTAGATATGTAGGTACTAAGTATGTTTAAGATGTTTGCATAGACGTTTTATAGCCTTTACGTTTCAACATGATTTCTTTAATTGGAGGTGTATTTAGTTTTTAGAGAACATTAATTAAGTGAATTAGTGGGGTGGTTACTTGATTGGTTATATAACTTGGACATTCTCTTTTAACTGTTACTCTGAGGAAGTCCCGTTTTACACTCAGGGATGAAAGTGTTTAGTGTTTGAATGAAAAATTGTGGATTTTACTTCTTTGCAGTTTGGTGTGCTATTACTTTCTTTGGTGCCAGGTTTGGAACTGTTCAAGGGAAGGTTATATATTATTTTAACTACTTGGTGTGGATTCTGCTGCATTTCTTCTTTGTCTGGAGTATTTTTGTTTCATCTCATGTTCTATTTCCCCAACTATTATTTTCCATTTTACTTTGAACTCACTGACCAATTTGCCTCTTTGGAGCTAAAAGTTAGACACATGAGCCACATGGTCTGTAGCGTATCTGGCAAAAAATGCCATGGTAATACATGGCTATGCAAATATTGTTATGGCTATGTGGGAGAAAGAATTCCTACTGACGGAGATGGGAAGGCATCTGAAGTTCTACAGGAGATTTGTGGATGATCTCTTTATTTTATGGGGAGGTGATGTAGCCTCATGTCTATCATTCTTCCACAAAATAGATAATAGTACCAGCTTTCTTAAATTTTCAGTGAAGCATTCCTATAATGTTATAGAATATCTGGATGTCATGATACTTCAAAAAGATAGAGCTGTTCTGGAAACTGAAATCTATAGGAAAGAATGTTATAGGAATAGCTATCTCCATAGACAGAGCATGCAACCGAGACATATATTTAAGAACACTGTAAGAGGCCAAGGTCTGAGAGCATCAAGACTCATAGCTAATCAAACTAAGTATGAGGAAGAGATCAAGTACATGAAGGAAAGGTTCATACATAGAGGGTACAGTGAAAAAGAGATACAACAGTCATTAGTGGGTCTATCTGAGGCAAGGGAAGGAACAGGTAAGCCATATTTTTCAGATATGGATACCATCATAGATGGAGGAACTGTTAGTCAGAAACCTATGAGAGTACAAGTATCCTACTCGAGTAACATTAGATCTCTACAGGTAGCATATCGAAATACTGGAATATACTATATGCTGATGATGATGTTAAAAGGCTGGTAGGTGAGAACCCGAGATTTGCTTTTAAGAATAAAAAATGTATAAAAAGATTATTATGTGGACCACAGCCCATGGAAACAAGAAGAGAAAATGCAGTCAGATATGGAACCTTCCCCTGTAATAAATGTAATTACTGCACCATCGTTGACATTGGAAGTAGATTTCTACATTCAGATCTAAAGAAGGAGTTTACCTTCAGAATATTAGCTAACTGTGACAGTATGAATATTATATACTTGGCACACTGTACAGTCTGTCCTGCCTTCTACGTCAGAATGACAACGCGAAGGCGGAGTGACCGGATGACGGAGCATATATATATGATATCACCAGAGGAATAGAGACAAATGCCTTAGCCAGGCATGTGAGGGACCATGATGAGACATGCAAATTTTTATTTTTTAGTTATAGATAAACTCTATACTGACAATAGAGGTGGAGATGTTAGGAACAGAGTAGAAACTAGGGAACTAAAATGGATTATAAGGCTACCAGCTAACATTGGGAAGGCCTGAATGACAAAATTAATATTAAACCCATTCTTCTAAATAGAGATTTAAAGAAATAGTAGGTAGTATCCCCCTCAACCTTTTATACTTTTTTATACTTTTATATTGTAAGTTGTATGATGTGATATGCTGTTTCTATTGTTAAGCTGTTTTTAATTTTAAGCTTTTAAAATTTTTCACACGAGGTATAAAACTTTTTATACTTGGTATATGGTTTTAAGGATTAATTGGGTAGTTAATGGCAATGATATGCTTGGTATAAATGCTGTGTTTTACTGTTCTTTGATTGTCTGATGAAGTGGCTGGTGCCACGAAAGTGCTCACATCTTTTACTAATAAAGCTGTTATGCTACATAGCCATGGCTGCTACCTCCTGCTTTGTTTTTTACTGTTCATTTCATTGTTGTTGGAGGTAACTCTTGCCAGCACCGTTTGGTTTTTACTGCAAATAAATAATTGTACTATGAAAACTTCCAGTGCCAAAACTAGTCTGTACAGCAATCTTCAGATATAATCAGTTTTATTAATAAAAGAACATTTTTGATAACTTGCAACAATACTTTGTACTTGAGTCAGATGTATTATGCATTTGCAGTAACATGACCTTGTGAAGGGGTGGGGAGTGAAGTAGTTGAAACAAAGTTTAATGTATCCAATATGTGCATAGAAAATGCTGATCTGCTTTTGCACATGGTGCACACACTACAATATCTCATATAATTGATTGTTAGCAGTATGTGTTGGCAGTACAGTATCAAAAAGAAGAATGTGAGCATAAATTGCAGTGCAGTATGCTATATGGATGAATGTGGCCACAGGGTATACGTGCTGTAGAATGTCATCCTTATGACATACTATACACTGTATAGTATGTCATAAGGATGAATGGGGGCATAGGGCATACCCTTACAGTATGCCAAAAGGATGAATGTAGCATAGGGCATATGCAGTAAAGTATGTCATAATGATGAATGACTGCATAGGGTATAAGCAGTAAAGTATGTCGTAAGAATTAATGTGGCCATAGGGTATAGTAAGTATAGTATGCTATTAGGATTAATGTGGCCATAGGGTATACATTGTATAGTATGCACAGAGATGAAAGTGGCCTTAGGGTATACACTGTATAGTATGTCATAAGGATGAATGTGGCCATAGGGTATATATCGTATAGTATGCCATAAGGATGAATGTAGCCATAGGGTATACACTGTATAGTTTGCAATAAGGATGAATGTGGCATAGGATATGTGCAGTATAGTATGTCATAAGAATGAATAAGGATATAGAGTATATGCTGTAGAGCATGTCACCCTTATGACATACTATACACTGTATAGTATGTCATCAGGATGCATATGGGCATAAACCATACCCTGTATAGTTTGTCATAAGGATAAATGTGGCCATAAGGTATACGCTATATAGTATGTCATAAGGATGACTGTAGCCATAGGGTATACGCTGTATATTATAGGTTCAAAGGATCATACTAGGCTATCTGCCCTAGGGCATTTATAAGCCTAGCCAGAGTGTGTTTGGCTTTTGCCACCCATTTTAAATTAATTTTGCTATGCCTTTTTTCGAGGTTAGTATACTGTGCCTCTAACAATGACACAGAAGTGATACCCGGGGTAAACCTATGATCTCCTATCCACTCATCAAGATTCTTCTTGAAGAGAGTCAATGAGGGACTCTGCCTAACCTGGACTGGGATTTTATTCCAGAGTGAAGGGAGCCTCTGGGTTATGAATCTGTCCCTCCAGCATGTCCTATTTATTTCAGTGCTGAGGTTCATAGGTTCATAGGTTCATAGGTTAGTACTAAGCTAACTGCTCTTACAAGCCATTTTAAGCCTAGCCAATTATCCCTTGTAAGAATCAAACCCTGCACCTTGTGTTTGTAAGGCAAACACTTTAACCATTAGGCCACCCTCAAGTCTCTCGAGCGCGTAGCTTGATGGGATTTGGATTTTCTGAGGTGCAGCATGTCCACTAATTCCGGGTTGGACATGGCTTTATACATCAGGCACAGATCGCCTCTGAGCAGGCGGTATGCCACTGAGTAGAGCTGGAGTTTCTTTAACCGGGCAGCATATGGCATCTGTTTGAGCCCTATGATCCTCTTGGTGAGGTACTTTTGGGGTCTTTCCAGTTGCTTCAGGTGTCTGGTAAGGTACATCCTGAAAGGGGCATTGTACTCAATTATGGGCCTGATGAGGGATGAGTAAAGAGGCACAATGACCTCCCCTGATCTAGATGTGAATCCCTTCATGATTAGGTGGGCTATATAAAATGTTTTTCTAACCACTTTGGCCACGTGGTTGTCAAATGAGAGATTGCTATCAACTTGGGTCCCCAGGTCCCTAATTACTTCTTCTGTACTTAATGGATTACCACCTATGTGGTAATTTGTGGGCACTTTGTTTTTGCCAAAGGGGATGACTATACACTTTTTGGGGTTTAACTTGAGGCCATGGCTCTGGCACCAGTTGTCTGTTTCTATGAGGCCCTTTTGGAGGATGCTTGTGTCGGCTGGAGAGTCAATTATGGCGCCCAGTTTGCAGTCATCTGCGAACATAGTCAGCCACAGTCCTTCCGTGTTGGCCTGTACCTCTGAGAAATATATACCGAACAAGAGAGGTCCCAGGACTGAGCCTTGTGGGATGCCACTTGTAACTGGTTTGGAGTCTGACATGGCTCCAGCAATTCTAACCATGTGGGTTCTGTCCTTGAGCCAGTTTGCAACCCATCTAGTGACATAGGGGTTTATATTTAAGCTGGTGAGCTTATCTATAATGCCCGAGTGGGGTATTGTATCGAAGGCTTTTGTGAGGTCCAGGTAGGCTGTGTGGATCACCTCCCCCTCGTCAATGGCCTTGGTGACTGTTTCAAAGAAATCAACCAGGTTTAAGAGGCAGGATCTGCCCTTAACAAAGCCGAACTGGGTAGGATCCAGTGTTTGTAGGTCCCCAATATCTTTATTTATGAGGTCCATGATGATCATTTCCATTGCTTTGCAGACCAAGCTAGTCAGGCTTATGGGGCGATAGTTTCCAGGATCCGTTGATGCACCACCTTTGTGGAGAGGGACCACTGTTGCTGTATGCCACTCTTTGGTACATATCCTGTAGTAAGGCTGAGATTGAACAGTAGTTTTATGTTTGGGTTTAGCTCTTCTTGGAGTTCATGTAGGCGCAGCCGGGACACCGTCTGGTCCCATTGATGCTGTGTTTTTTGCTTTGGAGAGGGCAGCTCTTACCTGAGCATCTGAGATGTCAGGGGGGCAGCACTCTGCTGGGATAAATATTTGCCCTTTTGGTGGGGAGGGGGGGAGAAGTTTGCGCTGAACCTGTCAGCTAGGATGTTGGCAATGTCTGTGGGTTCAGTGTATTTTTTGTCATTTTGGACTAATTCTGAGCATATCTGGGAATTCCCACCCAGGTTCCTAACATAACTAAAGAAAGCCTTGTGATTATCCTTAGTGTCCTGTGCAATTTTTCTCTCGAAGCTGGCCTTAGACAATTTTATGAGTGCCCATAGTTTTTTGCTAATACTAATCAGAGATGCCTTCCCTTTTTGGCATTTTGCTCTATCATGTAGTAGCTTCCTCCTTCTATTGTATAGTTTGTTTATGGCTGGGGTCCACCAGACAGGACGTCTGCCTTTGGAGGATTGGGTCTTGGTTTTATTTGGGATTGCATGATCCATGCATTCCTGAAGGTGTTCATAGAATGCGTTTATAAAGGATTCTGTGGTCTGGGCCATATTTTCCACAGGCCCGGGGGCTTTGAAGGATTCCACCTCAGTTTTGAGGAGTGTGAAATTTGCTTTAGAGAAGTTTTTCACTGTGGTTTTCAGGGCAGGGGGTGGAGTCGGGATGTGAATATCCAGTGAGATTAGTTTATGGTCTGATCTTTCCAGTGAAGGATACACTTCTGGTCTGGAGCATAGAGTCCCCATGTTGGTGATGATCAGGTCCAGTATGTTTTCCCCTCTTGTGGGAGTGGTAACAAGTTGTTCCATAGCATTTAAGTTTATAAATTCTAGGAACCTTTGGGCTAGGGTGTTGGAGCTAAAGTAATGCTCCCAGTCTATGTTTGGGTAGTTGAAGTCACCCAATATAATGGTGTTTGGAGAGACCTTCATATTTTCCAGTGTTCTCAGGAAGGCCGAGTGGGGTTCCTGGGTTTGGGAGGGTGGTCTGTAGCAGGCTATATACCGGAAGGCAGTTTTACACACTGTTAGTTGCACATGGATAGTCTCTGATGCTTCGTGGTGTGCCAACAACCTGGAGGTGTGGGTATCTTTGACGAATATTGATACTCCCCCTCCTTTTGTGGTATGGTCCAAGTTTTGGGGCCGAAAAGCATGGTATGAGGTATAACCTGGTAGTGCTGGGGTGCTCTTGGGAGCCTTGAACCAGGTTTCTGTTACTGCACAGATATCGATGTTCTCCATGCTAAGGAGAGTTTCGAGTGCAT
>NC_056731.1:575523680-575650221 GCF_019279795.1 Protopterus annectens | reverse complement strand
CACTTCCAGGGTTCCTACTGAGCCAGTGTATGTGCTATGCGTTGCCTCTTTGCCAAGGCCAAGGCATACTGGGCACGCCTCCTTCTGCCTACTGGGGCAGGCTCAGGTTGTTCCTCCTCCGAGTCGCAGTCTGCCTGTGATGGCCTTGGCAACGGTAGGGGGCTGTTTGGCCCAGCCCTATGCTGGTACTGCTGCAGCTGTTTTAGCAGAATCATATTATGTAGCATAGCACATACCATGACAATTTGGGTACATGTAGTTGGTGAGTACTGCAAGGCTCCACCAGATGTTTCCAGGCACTGGAACTGTGACTTGAGCAACCCAAACACACGCTTGATTATATTTCGTGTTTCTGCGTGTGCCTCATTATGGCATTCTTGTTCAGGTGTGTGTGCATTTCTGATGGCTGTCATCAGCTATGGCTCCAGTGCGTAGCCAGCATCCCCCACTAAGTGACCATATGGGATGTCCCCATTGGCAAATGTCTGGTACAGCTGCGTCAAATGCCAGATATGGGAATCATGGTAGCTTCCAGGGCAGCCAGCACACACATTCATTATTATGCCCTGGGTATCGCACACAACCTGGCAGTTGATGGAGGGGAAGCCCTTGCGGTTAATGTAGGCCCTACCCTGCTCACCAGCTGGTGCTTTGATGCGTATATGCGTGCAGTCTATTGCACGCACTACCTCAGGGTATTCTGCTATTTGCTGGAAGAGACACATATTGCTGGCCAATACCTCACGGGAATTGGGGAAATATACATAATCACCGACATGTGCTGACATGGCATCCAGGAACTGGTGCAGTACCCTGGATGCTGATGCCTGTGATATCCCCATCATATCACCAGTTGATCTCTGGAAGGTACCTGTTGCTAGTATTCTTAGGCCAACACATACCTTGGTTTCCACTGGGATGGGTTCCCCTCTGTTGGTTATGCGTGTGAGGCATGGCCTGCACAGCTCAACAATTTGCTGGAGGAGGTCTCTGTCCACTATCTCCAGTTCATTTAACCCCTGGTAGGTGACCCTGGGCCTGTACACTCTTCTCCGTCTTCTCACTGTGGGTTGTCCGCAGCATTTGCATAGTCACCACCCTCAGCATGTTGCATATGTCTCCTTATAACAGCTATGGCAGCCCCTAGCATTTTTGGTCTGAGTGAAGCTTTTTCAGTTTTCACTTCTAATAGCTTACTCCTGTGTTGCAGTGTCTCTTGAGAGAAACATACTGCACTGTTGTTTGCAGACTTTTAAGTGCTGGGCCGGGCTACTGTTCTGCCTGTGTAATTGCCTGCTTCTGATTGTTTTCACCTGCTAGCTCTGCCAGTATTCCCTGCTAGCTTCCTACTATTTCTTCTGCTTCCTTTTTTCCTTTCTGTTTCCTCAGGGGGGAGCGACGTGCATACAAGCAAAAACACGCTCACAGCGGGTAACACACGCTCACACATGCTTAGACGGACTAGAATCTGCTTATTCTGGTTAAAACGCACGCACAGCAGTGCAAACAAGTTTACAGGTCTTTAAACAGGCTCCTACATGCTTACTCTGCCTTAAACGCGCACACTCATGCTTACACGTGTGCACTCTATCTTACTCGCGCCTCTTAGCACACACACGTGCGCATGCATGCCCAGCAAGAAACTTTGGTGTTCTCCATAGCGTACACCTTCCATTTCTTGGCTTTCCCATGCCTACACACCTCCTTCCATGATGTGTGACTGACATCTTTCACATGCCACTGTGCTCCAATGTGCTTCATTTCTTTCATACATACCCCCTGTGATGTCACTTATCTCCTACTCTGTTACTCCCCCTTATCCTACTCCTACACTCCAGGGAATGTGCTCATTTGCTATGTGACAGTGTGATTCACTATCCTAACACTCATTTACATAGGATTGCCTACTAATGGTTAGTTACATGTCTTACACTCAGCTTCCCCCCTTAGCAACCCCTACTCAGTGGCCATGTTGTTTTTAGCCTGCTATTCCCTTGGTAAATTCATGCTTTGCATAAAACCCACGTTTGTGGGTTTTACATTTTTATTTTTCTGTTTTTGCAGCGCAGCCCATTTGCGCGGCACTGCTACATTTTTGCATGGGGGTACGTTGCCAGTGGCCACATATTTGGCCATTGGCATACTGCCTGGAACATATGCAACCTTTATTTGGAGCTGACAAGGCTCCATTGTGTTATTTGCAGAACGGTACTCAGTTGTCAACTGAGTTCATTTCTGCAGATAACAAGGCTCTTACACAGACAGGTTTCTGCTTCCTGGATTGCTAAATTACCTCATTTGCATGCCTTTCAGCTGCAAGTGAGGTAATTAGCATATCCACGTCCTGTCCGTGTAAGAGCCAGTTTAGGAGCTCTCTTACACGCCCCTAGAGGCTGTTCCTGGATCGCTATGGCTGCATGGAGTCTTACACTACTCTTAGACTCCGTGCAAGCCATCGTGAATCCTGCCCAAAGTGTTTTCACATTTAAGATCTTCATCATATTCATTGGTAGCAGAATTGTTGAAACATATGATTCCTGGATTTTGAGAATCTCTTTTACAAGGGAAAATGCCAATTCTTCCTTTGTCAACTGAACTACAGAATATTAGATTGATCACCAAGAAATATAAGGTATATGATTTAGATATTTCTTTACCTTCAACCACTTGGTATTGTCACATAATGGAACATTTTATTTGGGTAAATGGATACATGCAACTAACTTTTTTTTTCAGTTACAGGGTCTTGCTGGAAGAAGATGATTTTTAAAGATAGCACCTCAATGGCATGATTTCTTGTGGAGGTTGTCTTTGGAAAGGCTTCCATTAAAATGTCATAATCACTCAGAGGATGTTCAAAAAACTTTCTGCTTCATAGGATGTGGTGTTCCTGAGGACATTTTACATTTTAATTTTTCTTGTTCCCGGCTAAATGGATTTTGGAGGACTTTCAGTACTTCATTTAAAGTTCCTCCCCTTTTTCCTATTTCACTGCAAAAGTGCCAGTTTGGGGATTATGGCACTCACTGGGACTCAGAAAAGCAGACTTTGTTTTGTGTTCTATTTTGTTTTTGCTTTGGGGTGCCAGGTGCAAGGCATTGTATTTCAAGCTTATACCAGTGCCACAACTTACTTTTGTTTTGAAAGGTTGGTTATCTAAGTTGGGGGCATGATGATGTTTTTCTTTAATTTCATTTAATTCTTTTCTTTTGTTGTACATTTTCATTTTACAGTCAATGTTCTTTTGCTGTTTTTGTATTATGATTGTTAATAAACTTGGATGTATTTATGCATTTCCAGCCTATTTGTACATATAGAAAAATACGCCTGAAAGTGGTATTTCTCCAAGAGAGTGAAATCTAAGAGGCTAAAACTCTGCAGGTAGGCAGAGTGCTATCCACTGTACAAAAGGGTACTGCAATCCTGGCTCTGGCTTAACTGCCACTTTCAGTATGACCTCATTTCTGGTATGGAGGGTGTGGGGTTGCAACAGCCTGCTTTGGTAGCATCTCCTGCTGCCTTTACTGTTTCAGAAAATAATGTAGAATCTAATTCTGAAGTTTGTATAGTGTCAAGTGCCTCTATTGCCAATTTGCATGTTTCTAGTGTTAATGCTAATGCTCCTGATGCTTTCCATGATTCACAAAAAGCTGTTTTGCTAGACTTGGCTAAAGAAGTGAAGGATTTCTCACGACCACCTGGTATGTTGTGCTCAGCCTTTTTGGCTGCTTTTCCTGCTTCATCTACTGCCTCTGCTGCTTCCTCGGCTGAAAAAAAATGTCTGAAAAAGAGAATTTTCTACTGCTAATGTTGACAGGCTCTCCGGTTCTGAAAGCATGCTTCCAGGAAAAAAGTTTGTGCCTGCGAGTGAAACTACTGCAGCTCCTTCTCTGCTACTTACTGACGGGCAAGTGCAGAATACTGCTTTACAAAATGTTGACAATGCTAACATTCTGAATGCTGCTTCTGCAGCCCGCAAAACATATGCTGCTTCTGCTGCTTTTCCTGCCCGCAAAACATATGCTGCTTCTGCTGCTTTTCCTGCCCGCAAAACATGCTGCTTCTGCTGCTTTACAATGCTTTATTCAAAAGCCATCTGTTCAGATTAGAACTGTTACAGGAACTAATTTAGCTATAAAACATTTATGTAGTCAATTGCTTGCTCCAGCAGGAGTTAAACTGACAGATCTTGCTGGCGTGATTCCTTGGTGTGCCGAAGCAATGGCAGAAATTTACCTTGAAATGCAAACTGCAACTGCTGACTTTTTTTTTTTTATTCTACACGGAGAAATCAACAGCCGTGGTCTAATTATTTTGTTTCTCACTTGGATGTTCAGCTACGGAAAAAAAATATGCTGCAATTCAAAACCATTTATATTTCTGATGACATGGTTCATTAGTATTTATTAAAAAGTTGCTCAGCTGTTCATACTGTTGCAAAGACTTGTTCCCAGGACCTACCTGGGTTTTGGGATGGTGGTTGGGAGGCCTGGATTACAATGTCTGTTACTGACAATGGTATGCTTTGCTGGTGGACACAAGGGCACAGTGCGGTATGCCGGACAGCCGAGATTTTGTTTTTTTGTGGCGAGTTTTCACATTTAATCTCTGCTTGTCCTGCAAAGAAGTGTACTCGATGTGGTGCCCTAGATCATTTTATGAGGGAATGTCATGTGAAGTGTCCTCATTGCTATGGCTCACATCATTTGGCTGTTTGTCCAGTTATTTTTTCTGCTTCCCCGGATTTACCTTCTGCAGCTTCTACTTCAGTTGCTGCAAATGTGGTAAATATTGATTCTCTCGATGCCACGAATGTGGTAGATTTGGTGCCTTCTACAGAATCTTTGGATAATGTTTCTTCTGGCTCTGGTGCCATGAATGTGGCTGGAAATGTGGTTGTAATGCCTGATGTGTCATCTGATGTGGGGAACAGTGCCACGAAAGTGGCCGAACTGCATACCTCACAAGTTGCTGGTCTTTCTTCTATGGTGGATCCGGGGGAAATTTCTGCAGCTGAATTAACTACCTTAGGTGATTCTCCTGAGGTGATTTCTGTTGCACCATTGCCTGATGAGCAGTCCATTGCTCCTGACAATACTGAACATTCTTCTATGGATATTACAGATTCTAGTGTCGTTGATCCTGATCCTGGAGGGGCTCTTTCTTTGGTTTCACGTCACTTTGGTGATAATAACTGAGGAAGAAAATATGGTTATGACTACTGATCTGCAGATGATTTTATCAGCTTCAAACTCTCTGGTAATGGAGGGGCAGCAGCAAAAATCATATCACATCAGCATTCATTTATTTAACCCAGTCCAAGACCAAAATTCAACAGGGTAAAGATAACATAAGTTTAATGTTGCAAAACCCAACAATAAAATCAACCATGACCATGGTCCAGTGTCATGGTAAACTTTTTTGGAACATTCTTTTGCCTCCTTTTGACAGTAGTCCAACTACTGAGGCTGGATGCAGCCACATCAACAGCAGGAAAATGAGTCCATCCTCTCCGGAGAGGGATCAACAGAAATATCAGGATCCTCCTGCATCTCTTCCTCCTCAGAAACCACTGTCAGGTCATCCAAATGCACTATAGAGTCAACCTCACCCTGACATGCCTCTGCTGTAAGAATCCCGAGGGACCACATCAGGTTGAGCAGACAGCTGTACCACATCTGGTACAGACTCAGGAGAAATCACAGTTACCACAATATTCTGCAACCCATCTGAAGATGCAGCAGAAACATCCAAACTATTGTCGGGCAAAGTAGGAGGAGGAGGAGGAGGAGAATCCTGGAAACTGTCATGCACAATCACTGAAGACTGCACAAGTAAAAGGGTACTACCCACAGGCCCAGGAACCTGTGTAGAATGCATTTCTCCAAATGCAGAACGTGTACCCTTAGTCACAGCCTTTGCAAAAGAGTCCACAGTGCCCCAATCCACCGGAACCTCAGTAGTGAAATTTAAGGGACAAGCAGCCCAGTGATGCACACCTTCAAGATGAGGACACTTGGCAGTATATGCTCTAGCAGAATGACCCAAAACACCACAACGAGTGCATTTTTTGATGGGATAGGCAGAAATTAAATGAGAAAAGTCACCGCAAAAATAACAAAAATGCAGTGGTCCCGCATACCTGATAATCCCCGTGTGTCCACCGACAAAACACACTCCAGGCAAATGCTTAATCCCATCTTGTCCAACTGACATAGTCATCCAGGCCTCCCAACCAGCATCCCAAACACCTGGGAGATCCTGAGAAAACATCTTAGTCACAGTGTGCATGGCCGAAGAATGTTTTAAGTGTTGACGTATCATATCCTCAGAAATGTAGATGGTTCTAAACTGTAATTTATTTTTTTTTCCGGAGCTGCACATTCAAATGAGAGATTACAAAACCTGACCATGGGAGGGACTGCGTAGTTGCCTGAAACATTGAAAAAAAACAGAAGCCACTTGCGGCTTCTCAAAGTATAGTTCCACAGTTGATTCAGTGCCCCAATGCACCACACTAGCTAAATGCAGCAATCAAACCCCAACAGGGGCCAACAAACAATCCCACAAGTGCTTTAAAAGTAAAGACTCACCTGAAGCAGTCTACAAACAAACGTAAGGTTTTTGCAAAAACATTTCCTGCACCTCAGAAACTGTCCCTGCATAGCAACGCCTCCCTGGTGTAGAAGTAGCAGGAACAGGAGGAACATGGCCAGAAGAGTGCTGACTTCTCTGGGCAGTCACAGAAGATGAAAAAGCAGCCACAGAAGCTGAAGCAGCAGCAATGGAATCTACAGAATACGAACGTGCTGAGCTGGGCACACCAAAAACAACAGGAGTGACATCATCAACTATTGAAAGCCATTTTCTCACCACAGATGCCGGAATCAGCTTTACTTGATCACCAGTAGCATTAGAATCCACCGCAGAAGACAGCACCAACCCAGGAGCAAGATCCACAGCAGTAGAGAATCCACCAGGGTGAGACTTCCTGTACCTTTTCACCCCACTCTAACAAAGGACCCTGTTTGCTTATCTTGCAAAACACACGCATTTGAAACATCATCATTATTAGATGCAGGATGCATTTGCAACCCTGCAGAGGTAGATTTCTCACTTAGTCACTTCAGAAGAAGAAAAAGATGCAGCAGAAGCCTCCACCACCACACCAGTCAACCTCACAGCCACCATCTTTGCTGTCAGGTCATACAGATGCAGGATTGCAATACCTTTTTGTAGAGTAAATAGTCTGTGAACCTGTAGAGATTCAGCCTCCTAGCTTTTCCCCTCTTGGAGAAAATCAAGTTTTCAGGGGTATTTTTCTCTATATAAAATAGGTTGGAAATGCATAGAGAAAGCTAATAAAACAATAAACGGTCATACTGAAAGAAATTATGCCAGAGACAGGATTGCAGTACCCTTTTGTAGGGCAGATAGTGCTGTGTATCTGTAGAGTTTCATCCTCCTAGCTCCCCCCCCCCCCCATAGAGAAAATCCACTTTTCAGTGGTATTTTTATCTATGTAAAATAAGCTGGAATGCATAGGAAAAGCTAAATACAATAAATGATAAAACTGAAAGAGGAAGTTATGCCAGAGCCAAGATTGGAGTACCCTTTTGTAGGGAGGATAGCGCTCTGTTGGCCTGCAGAATTTCAGCTTCCTAGCTTTTCCCCTCTTGGAGAAACTCAAGTTTTCAGGGGTATTTTTCTCTATGTAAAATAAGCTGGAAAAGCATAGGAAAAGCTAAAAACAATAAATGGTCATTTTGGAAGAGTAAATTATGCCAGAACCAGGTTTGCAGTACCTTTATCTAGGGTAGATAGAGTTCTGTGAAACTTTAGAGTTTCAGCGTCCTAGGCTTTCCCCTCTTGAAGAAAATCAAGTTTCAGTGGTATTTTTCTCTAGGTAAAACAGGCTGTAAATGCATAGGAAAAAGCTAAATACAATAAATGGTCATACTGAAAGAGGAAGTTATACCAGAACCAGGATTGCAGTACACTTTTGTATGATGGATAATACCCTGTGTACCTGTAGCTTTTCCCCTCTTGGAGAAAATCAGGTTTTCGTGAGTATTTATCTCTATGTAAAATAGGCTAGAAATGCATAGAGAAAGCTAAAACAATAAACAGTCATATCGAAAGAGGAAGTTATGCCAGAGCCAGCATTGCAGTACCAAAACGAAAAAAAGACGCCAATACAGGAGTCCGCCAAAATTATTAACATATGTCGACCACAATGTAAGGGCAACTGGCAATGAGACACCAGACCCATAGATAGTACTATTCAAAGCAAGTACAAGGCACGTTGCAAGAAAATTTAAAATAAAAATGGTTTTATTGCCAACAAGCGAACAGCAGAAAGCACATCAACTGACTAAGCGCTTTCACCAGATACACTGGCTTCATCAGAGTCACCTTGCCCTTACATTGTGGTCGACATATGTTAATAATTTCAGCATTGCAGTACCGTTTTGTAGAGTTCATAGTGCTCTTTTGACCTGTAGAGTTTCAGCTTCCTAGCTTTTCCCCTCTTAGAGAAAAATACCCCTGAAAACTAGATTTTCTCCATGTAAAATAAGCTGGAAATGCATAGGAAAAGTTAAAAACAATAAATGGTCATTCTGAAAGAGGACATTATTGCAGAACCAAGATTGCAGTACCTTTTTGTAGGGTAGATAGAACTCTGTGAACCTGTAGAGTTTCAGCCTCATAGCTTTTCCCCTCTTGAAGAAAATCAGGATTTTGGGGGCATTTTTCTCTAAGTAGAATAGGCTGGAAATGCCTAGAGAAAGCTAAAAACAACAAATGGTAATACTGAAATAATAAGTTATGCCAGAGTGAAGATAAGATAACCCTTTTGTAGAGTGGATAGCGCTCTGTGTACCTAAAGAGCTTCAGCTACCTAGCTTTTGACCTCTTGGAGAAAATCCAGTTTTCAGAGGTATTTTTCTCTATGTAAAATAGGCTGGAAATGCTTAGAGAAAGCTAAAAAAAAAAATAAATGGTCATACTGAAAGAAGATGTCATGCCAGAACCAGGATTGCAGTACTCTGTTGTTGGGTGGATAGTACTCTGTGTACCTGTAGAGTTTCAGCCTCCAAGCTTTTCCCTTCTTGGAGAAAATCAAGTTTTCAGTGGTATTTATCTCTATTTAAAATTGTCTGGAAATGCATAGAATATCCAACTTTATTAACCAAAGAAAAAAAAGCAATACAGAAAAAATACTCAACGAAAAACAACATCATATCCCCACTAAGAAGTTGAGGAACAGGCATGACTGTGTGCATGTGAAAAGCTTTACAGCAGGCGCCTCATAATAAAAACAAAATAGAGGTCAAAACAAAATCAGCTCTATGAACATGTGGGGTCCACAAGGAACCATAGTCACCAAATTGACACCATCAGAGTCAAAGGAAACACTCCAGGGACATGAAATTGCTGCTTAAACCCCTTCCAGAAGCCCTTGATCCATACACAGGGAAACACTCTATGCAAAGTTATGCCACTGTGGAACTATAGACAAAAAGGACCGATGTCCTGCCAGACCATGCAACTGAAAAAAGGAAAGTTCCGCGTATCCATTAATAACATAATGCTCCAAAAGCTGACGATACCAAAAAACTCTGGAAAGAGAGACATCAAGATCAAAAAGTCTGTACCGGCTAATGACTAACCTAATGTCCCTAAGCTCAGAGGACAAAAACAAATGAGGGCACTTCCTTAGTAAACAAGATTCCCAAAACCCAGGTGTGACATTCCGGAGCAAAGCACCAATCAAAGAAAAGGAGGAAGACTTTAAATGCACAAAGACATGGTGCAAAAACAACAAATGTAAAGTACAGGATGCTTTAAATTGCACCCGCCCTTGGATTTGGGTGCATATACCACTCCTCTTGATGGGATTCAAAGAAGTCTTCAAAAAAATTTGAAATGGCTCTGCAACAGCCATGCACTCCAAGCTAAAGGAAAGAGGTAAACTGAAAAAACATTGGCTAAAAAAATATCATTCAAAACAAAAACCTTCTTCCAATAAAGCTGAAAAGAGGCCCAAAATTGTAGAGAAAACAAAGCAGATTGAACCAGCTCCAAACAACATTGAGAAAAAGGCACTCCCAAAATTTTGACCCCAGAATGCAACACTAAAACTCCCAAAATAGTAGATCCTAATGTACCATCCATTGTGAAATAAGATTTGCCAAGATTTAAAACCCAACCCCCCCACGTGTAAAAGATGAAGAAAAAATCCCAAAAAATAAGTCCTTAATTGTGAAGATGAATCAACAAAAAAGTGATAGCAGCATAAGAAGCCACCCTAGGGATTAATACACCATTACAAGAAAAGGAATACAGAGGAAGACTCTCAGAATGCTGAAACCAAAAAAGGACAGCACCCACCACCAGAGCCAAAAGAAAACTACTCATCGAACAACCCTGCCGAATACCATTCAACATAGGTATCCTACTCCCAAACCATCCATTAACCACTGATGAACCACTCAACACAGAAGAAAGACAACCGCAGAATCTGGACCCAAAGCCATAAGAACCTAAAATGTCATACAAAACACCATGTGAAATATTATTGAAAGCATGTTTTAAATCACAGCAAAGAACCTCTGTGGAAGACGCAGGAGACACAGAACAAAAAAGAGATTTAAGTACTATTAACAGGTACCAAAGAGGCCAACCTGGAATCTCAAATACACCAGAATCCACCAAAGTAGCAATCTGAGTCTTAAGTCTCAACTGCAAGATCTTCATAAAAAGCTTGTAATCAGCATTACAAAGTGCAATGGGTCGCCAGTTCTCTAGGGATGTCCTATCCCCCTTCTTCCACAAAGACTGAAGAACAACTGTTATTTAATGAGTGGTTTTTCAGATCCTGATTTTCTAAGTCCACCAACACAGAAAGATGAACATCAGAAAATTTAGCATAAATCTAGTATAGAACCCCATCCAAACCCGTAACAGACTGATGTCTACCTAAGATATCCATAGCTTGTTTCACTTCAGCCAATTTTATTTTATTTATTTATTTAACATTTGTTGACCGGGAATATCCGACTAGGTTCCAGAGAGCCTGTTTTCAGCGGAGGCCCAGGGAGAAATGCTCCAGATGCATGTCTTTGGAATGTGGGAGGAAACTGGAGTACCCGGAGGAAACCCACATGAACACAGGGAGAACATGCAAAGTCCACACACAAGGCACCCCAGCCGAGAATCGAACCAGAGAACCTCTTGCTGTGAGGTGACAACGTTAACCGCTGCACCACTGTGCCACCCCAATGTTATAGGCACATCAAAATAAGCTTTAAAAGAAACTGGCATAGGGAGCAATCCCCAATCAGTAGGCACACCTTGCTTTCCCCCATACAGACCCAAAAGATAATCATTTAATATCCCCAAAATCCAAGCCTTGTCATTACACAAAACACCAGAAGAGGATCTGAGACATCAAACTACAGAAGGCCCTATTCACCTTTCATTTGCCTATATATGGTAAAAATTCCTGGCCAGTACCTCTCAAGGAATGAGTCAGATTAAATAAGTTCACCTTAACCCTTTCCATGTTTGTCATGCAATGCCCTCAAATGAACCATCACAGAAGTAAGATCAGTCCTAGCCACCCTCTGCTAAGCTGTATATCTAGACACAGTAGCTGCTTTCAATGCAAGACAGTAATGATGCAAAAAATATTTATACCTAAGAATATGCTTAACTTTAAAATCTTTCCACCATGCAGATACTGAAACATATAAAGGATGCAAGGAAAAAGTTGTCCTCCCACAATTCCCTCCAAATATTATCCCAATTAGGAGAAGCCAAATATACCAGATTCATTTTGACATATCCTTTCCCTCTGGACTGACCTATGGAGTGACCAAACAAATAGTAGAGCAGAACATGATCAGTGAAGGGTAAAACCTCAGATCTCATACTATCACAGACATTAGCAGAATAACTAACAAAAGTCAATGATGGTCCGTGCCATCCCATGAAAGTGTGTAAAAGTAGGCAATGGTCCCAGAACCAGAGGCCCTTCTCAGTAATTGATGTCAAAAACACAAATCATATTTGACACTGTGTACCCCTTCCAACAAATGCATGTTAACCAAGGGATAATCAACCAACAAAAAGTGTGACAACAATTATAACATTTTGCAGCACTCACCATAGTTTTGAAAAGCATATAAAAAAAAGGTCTATAAAAGCTTTCATGAATAATAACATCCATGATGAGCACTCGACCTGGGATGAGATGAATAGTATCTCTGACCTCCACCACCCAGTTGTGGTATAGAACCACTATACTAGAGTGTTTATCCAGTCTATGGGACCAGCAGATCCCATCCTGCCACAAGGAGTCCCATTGAAAACAGTCAGTGTCAGATAACTGACCAGTGACCAATAAACATATAATGTCAGCAGAAACAGAACTGACCCAGACAACAATCAGCAATCTCTTAGTAAGGGACAACAACAAATTGATGTTACAAAAGGCTAAGACAAAATCTGCTATTGTCATGCTCTGGTTGGGAACATCTTCTCCTTGGAAAAGATTTCTACCTCCTACAAACAGATGAACATCCACCCCGAGTGGACTCCTTTTGCATGTCAGCAGAAGTAGAATCATCCACCTCCTGCTCCTTAGTAGTATCAGTTATAACCTCCATGTTTTCATCTTTCAATACCACAATAAGGGCTCCAGGTTGCCCAGATGGTGATTGAGGTGAGACTGAGATTCCAGCCACCGGGGCAACAGAAGTGTCAATAGTATTGTCCACAAGAGAAGAATGCACATCAGCAAGCTCCTCAAACAAAGAGACAACAAGCACTTAATTTTGAACATAACCAGAAGTACCACCAATGTCCATGCTATCCACTTCAGGAGCCACAACACGTGAGGGACCAGCATATTACAATGTGTGTAGTCCGGCCACATTTATGTCACTGGGACTGGCCTTATCATCCTTAGAAACTGAAGCATCTGTAAAAGTGGAGGGATGTTGGTACTAACATCCCTTTCAACAAAATAATCCTGGTGAACAGAAGACTGTTCAAGCTGTGGAGAAAAAAACAAGGGACAAATAGTCCAATGATGGGCTCTATCACAGTGTGGACACTTATTTCACAAGCTCTTATAAAACGTTCCAGAGAGCCACAGCATGTGCACTTTTTGGCTGGGCATACTGAAATTAAATGGGAAAAATCCCCACAGAAAAAGCAAAACCACGGCTGACCAATATACCGCACAGTTCCTCTATGACCTCCAACGAAGCACACTCCAGGCAGATGTTTAATGCCTTCCTCTGAGACATCCATGTTCACCCACGCCTCTCAACCACCATCTCTCACTGCAGAGGGATGAGGTGAAAATGTTTTGGTTATAGTATGCACTTCTGAGCATTGCCTTCTTAATCATATCTTCGGACATATAAATGGTACGGAACTGCAGTTTAGCTGTACATTTAAGTGAGAAACCACGTAGGCCGACCAGGGTAGCACCAACTTATTGGCAGAATGTTTTGAAAAAAATGTAGCAGCCACAGTTTGAGACTCAAAAAACAACACAGCAGTTACTTCTGCAGTCCACTGTATTACTCGAGCTAAATCAAGCAAACACCTGTGGGAATCAGCAGCTTATCCCATAGCAGCTTCAGGGATAAAGCAACAGCAGAAGCAGTTTTTATCCTCACAGAAAGCTTCTGCATAAAATGCTGTGATGTAGAATTAAGAGAAGTAGCATAAGATCTTTTGCCAGGCATTTGCAAACCATCAGCAATGTTATTTGTTAACATTTCAGCAGCTGCAACACTTGCGCTGCTGCTCTGATCTAGCCTGTCAGCAGGAAACTTCAGTCTCAGCAAAACGGGAATCAGAAAAAGTAGGAATCTTAGCAGAAACAGGAACAAAACCACTCACAACTACAGCAGAAAACTGTCTTTTATGCACTGATTTGCTCGGAACAGTTTGCTTATAACACAGAGGCAGGATTAAGCAAAACAGCAGCAGCTGAAGAATTGGCTGGTGGTGGGAAACGCTTTGCTTCATTTCCCCAGTCCAACAAAGCTGCAGTCTGAGTATATCTTAAAATGTATAAATCAGAATCGGATGCATTACTTAAATTAATATCAGCTGTAGACACACTTGAAACAATATAAACTTCAGAATGAGCATTTTCTACACACATAGAAGGATCAGAAGTTACCTGAAATGGCTGCTGGAACCCCACCTCCACCATAACGGAAGTGAGGTCATACTGAAAGAGGCAGTTATGCCAGAGCTAGGATTGCAGTACTCTCTTGTAGGGTGGATAGTGCTCAGTGTACCTGTAGCTTTTCCCCTTTTGGAGAAAATCCATTTTTGAGTATTTTTCTCTCTGAAAAATAAGCTGGAAATGCACAGAGAATGCCAAAAACAATAAACAGTCAGAATGAAAGAAGTTATGCCAGAGGCAGGTTTGCTCTACCCGTTTGGTGGGGGATAGTACTCTGTGTACCTATGGAGTTTCAGTTGCCTAGCTTTTCCCTTCTTGGAGAAAATTACGTTTTCAGGGCTATTTTTCTCTATGTAAAATAGGCTGAAAATGCATAGAGAAAGCTAAAAACAATAACCGGTCATACTGAAAGAATAAGTTATGCCAGAGCCAGGATTGCAGCAGTCTTTTCTAGGGTGGATAGTACTCTGTGCACTTGTAGCATTTCAGCCTCTTAGCATTTCCCCTCTTGGAGAAAATCAAGTTTTCAGGGGTATTTTTCTCTAGGTAAAATAGGCTGGAAATGCATAGAAAGAGCTAGAAAGATAGGGTGGAAATGCATAGAAAGATAGGCTGGAAATGCATAGGAAAAGCTAGAAACATTGGGTGGAAATGCATAGAAAGATAGGCTGGAAATGCATAGGAAAAGCTAGAAACATTAAACAGTCATACTGAAAGAAGCAATGCCAGAGTCAGGATTGCAGTACCCTTTTCTGGGGTCGATAGTACTCTATATACCTGCGGCTTTTCCCATCTTGGAAAAAGTCCAGGTTTCAGGGGTATTTTTCTCTATGTAAAATAGGCTGAAAATGCATAGAACATCCTCCTTTATTGTTTACAACAGCAAATAAGAAGATAAAGGAAAACAAAACACAAGCAAAAAAACCGCACATCACCGAAAAACATGATACCCACACCTCCCCAACTTTAACAAAAGAGCAGAAACAGGGGGGAACTGCATGAGCATGTAAATCCTTGCATCTAACCGTCCACAAAAGAAATAATGTGGACAATAAAACAAAATCCATCCTTCAAATATGAGAATCCCACAAGCGGCCATAATCCCCAAACTGACACTTTCTTAAAGACGAAGGAAATAAACCTGGAACAAAAAAAATTCCTAAAACCTGACCAAAATCCTAGAACAAGCAAAGAAAACATGTCCCATATCCTCCACAACTCCACATCCCTGAAAACAAAATCTGTCTACCAATGAACGTGAATGATAAAAACCTCTAAGGGGTAAATGACCCATTGACAACCTCCAAATAAAATCATGCCAGTGTGGCGCATCTTTTAAAAGGACCTTCATTGCAAAACACCATGCACCTGAAACCTGGTAAAATCAGAAAAGGTATCTACCACATGAAAAATGGCCAAAAGCCGCCAATACCAGAATACCCTTGGAAGAGTGACATCCAAGCTATAAATCCGATATCTAGAAATAACTTAGAGGACATTCATCAACTCATAGGGTAAAGCTAGATGCAGCCACTTCCTAACAAGAGAAGAATCCCAAAAAGTGGGAGCCCCACACTGAAGTAAACTCCCAACCAAAGAATAGGAGGAATGCAAATGAACAAAAATCTTGTGCAAGAAATGCAGATGCAAAATTGAAATGGGATGTTTTAAGTTACAACCACCCTGGGTGGAGGGTGTGTTAACAACACCCCTTCTAACAGGATTCGAGGCAGATTTTCAGAAGAAATGAAAATAAGCTTGCAGAACCCAAGAAGACCAAGACAACGGGAAAAAATAGAAAAGAAAATGTGCAACAGTTTCACCAAAAAGATTCCCCCCAATAAATATACTTTTTTCTGGTAAGAAAGAACAAAAAAAAAGACCAAAACCTTAAAACAGATAAAGCAGATTGAACAACAGAATGACACTTATCCATAACATACCCATCCCTACCAAAAGGAACCCCCAGAATCCGAAGACCCTGATGCACAACAGCAATACCATGAACAGAAGTTCCTACGCCCACATCCAAGGAAAAATACTCCATCTTATCAAAATTCAAAAACCACCCAAACTGGTGCAATAAAGGAAGTGACAACCCAAAGAAAAACATAGACAACTGTGCCAAAGTATCCGCAAACATAATAATGTCATCAGCATAAGACACAAACTTGGGAACCAAAACCCCATGACAAGGAAAAGAATATGGAGCAAGGCCAACCTGACTCTGAAAGTGAAAAAAACACAGCACCCACCACCAAAGCCAAAAGAAAACTACTCATAGGGCAGCCTTGCCTAATCCCATTACACATGACCACACACTCACCAAGCCACCCATTCACCACCAGCAAGACCTGTGAACCAGACAATACAGATGACAAAGAATTATGAAACACTGGCCCAAACCCATAAGTACACAAAACATCACCAAAAACTTTGTGCAAAATATTATCAAAAGCTTGCCTAAGATGGCAAGACAAAACACCAACATGAGAATCTGCTGTAGTCAGAAAAAACAGACTTCAATGACAGTAATAACTCCCACACAAGCCTACCCAAAATACCAAAAACACCATGGTCCACAATAGAAGAAAGCTGAGAGCAAAACTGCAACTGCAAGATCTTCATGAAAATTTTATAATTGGAATTGCATAATGCAATCGAAAGCCAGTTATGCAATTCTGCCCTATCACCCTTCTTCCAAAGAAACTTAACAACAAGCAAAAAAAATCAGGATCCAAAACACCTTCAGAAAGCGAAACATTAGACAAAGAAACCAAAAGTGGCAACTGAACATCAGTGAAATGGACCTAAACCTCATAAGGTACACCATCCACACCAGGGACAGACCAACGCTGAGCTAACAGACATAAAGCCTGCTGGACTTCAGCAATAGTTATCGGAGTATCAAAAGCTGAGACAACTGCATGAGGCATAATAGGCAAACACCACCCATGATCACCAGTATTACCCTTACCCCCATACAGGTCATATAAAAAAGATGCACGACATCCAAGATGTCTCCCTTAGTATTCACCAAAGAGCCCTCAGAAGTACGTAGACACGAAATAGTAGAAGACTACAAAACCAGCCTCCTGCCAACATACGGTAAAAACTTTCAACTCATACCCTTCAAAGAATGGGCTAAGTTGTATAATTTCACTTTCACTCTCTCAAAATTCAAGTCATTGAGAGTACGCAGGGAAATGAAAGCAGCAGATAAATCGAAATGCACCACTTTCTGGTAATTATCATAGGAAGTAGCTGTGGCAACCTTCAAAGCTGAGCAACACAAACCCATAAAAGAATGATACCTGCTCAGTAATTTAACCTTAAAATCCTTCCACCACTAACAGAACTGTACAAGGAGAACAGAGACATGATCCGACCATGCCTCCTGCCAAGCATTATCCCAATCTGGAAGAGTTAAGTAGACAGGGTTCATCTTGACATAACTTTTCCCTTTAGGACCTAACACTGAGGTCCCAAAACTATAACGAAGAAGAACATGATCAGAAAAATGCACTATCTCCAATCTCATGTCACCCAACCATAAGGCAGGAGAGTGCTAGCAAAAATCAGTGACTGTCCTAGCCACCCCATGGCGATAAGTAAAGTCAGGAGTGGGGCCAAGGACCAAAGAAGCCCTATGCATGATCTTATGGCAAACCTTAACATCATATTTCAAACTCTGAACACCTTCCAACAAATGGGAATTAGTCACCCATCACAATGACTGGATAAACTATCAACAAATAGGTACTGAGCAAAGTGAACAATGCACTGCATTCCCCACACACATATGCATACAAAAAAAAAAAATAAAACATACGATAATACTGCCCAGAAAATAGAACATCTAATAACAAAACCCACCCCGGCATAAAATGCACCATATCCCTAACTTCCACCACAGACTTTATACAGAACAACTAACCCAGAGTGTGTCCAGTCCCTGGGACCAACAGACCTCATCTTCCCACAATACATTCCATTAGTGTTGAACATCAGAGGATAACTGACCCGTATCTAAAAGACAAAGAACATCAGCTTCAACAGACTTCTCCCAATCCAAAACCATGAAATGCCTTGTAATAGACAACATTAAATTGATATTACAAAAGGCTACAGCAAAATCAGCCATGATCATAAAGAACTGACTACTTTTTCAAAACACTTTTCTGACGTCTCTTAACTCATTCCCTCCAGTAGACCTCTTTTGAGTGTATACCTTTAACTCCCAGTGGGTGTGGCTTCAGCCTTTATAAATGAAGTTGTCACCTTACAGTTGTAACAAGTACTAATTGACAGAGGTCAAATATCAATACAATTAAGTTTGCCATCATGTATGCTTCAAGATAAAATATTCTGATGCCTTGTGTGTAGCATGGTTTTGGAATTATTATTGCAAATATGAACAGGCAATATTTGATGCCTAGAGGTGCAGTAGGAGGTAACTGCAGAAACGCCTGGAGATATCATTTGGCTGGCATGACTTAAATGTAGATCAACTAAGTGCAGTGGCTTGCCCCTGGTCCAATGTCACAGAATCACCAACTTTATCTGTACTGGATGAAGGGTCAGGCACCAACTCCATATCCTCCTCTTCTGAAACAACAATCAAGTCCTGCAGAGGAACCTCTTTCTGCTCCTCACCATGCCCAGACACAGTCACAGAAGCTAAAGCCTGATCAGGAGGTGTCAGACTCGAAACCCCATCCAATTCCATGCGCTCAACTGTATCAGGAAAGACATCATGACCAGAACCAGTTACCCGCTCTACAGCAACAATTTCCACAGGTGGGGTAACAGAAGGATCTGCCACTTGAGAATCATGAAATTCAACCCAACAGGGGGAGGAGACACCGGAGGACCAGGCATAACATTGGAAGTAGCAACAACAAGTTGTCCAGAAGAAGGCACTAATACCAAAGGACAGGAAGCCCAATGATGAGCACCATCACAATGGGGACATTTGTTCGGACACGCTCAAGTAAAATTTTCTAAAGAGCCACACCTGGTACATCTTTTCTCTGGGCATACCGAGATCAAATGAGAAAAATCTTCACAAAAGTAACAAAATCTCGGTTGCCCAACATACCGAACAATGCCCCTATATCCTCCAACAAAGCAGACTCCTGGTAAATGTTTTATACCATCCTGTGTGACTGCCATGGTCACCCACACCTCCCATCCACCATCCCAAACCCCAGGGAGGTCGGGTGAACATGTCTTAATGGAATGCACCTTAGAACAATACCTAGAAAGATGGCCTTACCATATCTTCTGATATATAGATAGTCCGGAACTGCAGTCTAATCTTCTTCCGCAGTTGCACATTCAAATGTGAAATCACAAAGTCAGACCACAGCTGCTGGTACTGATGAGCCGTAAACATCAAAAAAAAAAAAAAGAGGCAGCAACAGTTTGGGCTTCAAAAAAACAACTCCACAGTAGCATCAGAACCCCAATGAATCACCCCTGCAAGATCTGACAAATGGACCCCTGCAGGAACCAACAACTGATCCCACAATCACTTTAATGATAAAGGAGTACCTGTAGCACTTTTCACTCGAATATAAGGCTTCTGAATGAACCACTGAGCAGAAGAGTGCTAACTCGGCACATCAAAAGCAGCACCAGCAAAATCAGTAGAAAACCCAGGTGGAGTGCCAGAATCACCAGCAGTAGCAACAGTATTACCATCTACAATACGAGAAGAATGATCCCCTTGCACCAGACAATGACCTGCAGAAGCAGTAACAACAGAATTGGCAGCAGAAACAGGCTGACTGTTGCTGCTGATCGGGGAGAGGTATTGATGAAAAAATAGCCGTTTTCAGAAATTAACAGACTCCACAGACTCGGGAACAGCACCATTATCTACAACAGCAGACCCAGAAGCTGGAGGCTGCAAAACAGCTGCACAAAGAGCATCTCCAGGAGGCAGAACTTTCTGCATCACTGAGAGAAAATCCAGTTTTTAGGGGATATTTTTCACTGTGTAAAATAGGCTGGAAATGCATAGAGAAAGCTAAAAACAAATGGTCATACTAAAAGAAGACGTTATGCCAAAGCCAGGATTACAGCTCCTTTATGTAGGGTAGATAGTTGTCTGTGTACATGTAGAGGTTCAGCCTCCTCTTTTCCTCTCTTGGACAAAATTAAGTTTTCAGAGTATTTTTCATTATGTAAAATCAGCTGGAAATGCTTAAAACAATAAATCGTCATACTGAAAGAGCAAGTTATGCCAGAGCCAGGATTTCAGTACCCTTTTGTAGGGTGGATAGTGCTTTGCTAACCTGTAGAGTTTCAACTTTCTAGCTTTTCCCATCTTGGAGAAAATTACGTTTTCAGGGGTATTTTTCTCTGTGTAAAATAAGCTTTAAATGCACAGGAAAAGCTAAAAACAATAAATGGTCATTCTGAAAGAGGAAGTTAAGGCAGTGCCAGGATTGCACTAGCATTTTTTTAGGGTAGATAGTGTTCTGTGCACATGTGGAGTATCATCCTCCTAGCTTTTCCCCTTTTGCAGAAAATCCAGTTTTCATGGGTATTTTTCAGTATGTAAAATACACTAGAAATGCATAGAAAAAGCAAAAAAAATGGTCATACTGAAAGAAGATGTTATGCATGAGCCAGGATAGCAGTGCCTTTTTGTAGGGTAGATAGTACTCTGTGTACCTGTAGAGGTTCAGCCTCCTAGCTTTTCCCCTGTTAGAGATAAGTTTTCAGGGGCATTTTTCTCTTTTTAAAATACGCTGGAAATGCATAGAGAAAGCTAAAAACAATTAATGGTCATACTGAAAGAAGAACGTATTTTACAGCCAGGATTGCAGTACTTTATTAGGGTGGCCATGGTGCAGCAGTTAGCATTGCTGCCTCACAGCAAGAGGTTTTCTGGTGTGATCCTCAGCTGGGGTGCCTTCTGTGCGTACTCTGCATGTCCTCCCTGTGGTCGCATGGGTTTCCACCAGGTGATCTGGTTTCTTCCCACATCCCAAAGACATGCTGTAGGTGGATTGGCTACTCTAAATTGGCACTAGGTGTGAGTGCATGCATGTGTGTGCCTTCTGTGGAAGGCTGAGTGCTGGGCTGGCAACTCGACACCATAAAAAACTCCACTGCCAATCATGAGGGGACAGGTTATCAGCTGTGGCGACCCCTAACTAGAAAAAAGTCAAAAGATGATGAAGAAGAATTGCAGTACTTTATTGCAGGGTGGATAGTACCCTGTGAACATGTAGAGGTCCAGCCTCCTAGCTTTTCCCCTCTTGGAGAAAATAAAGGTTTCAGGGGTATTTTTCTCAATGTAAAACAGGCTGTAATGCATAGAGAAAGCTAAAAATAATACACAGTCATACTGAAAGAGGAAGTTATGCAAGATGCAAGATTTCAGTACCCTTTTGGTGGGGGGATAGTACTCTGTGCACCTGTAGAGTTTCAGCTGCCTAGCTTTTCCCTTGTTTGAGAAAATCAAGTTTTAAGGGGTATTTTTCTCTATGTAAAACAGACTGGAAATGCATAGAGAAAGCTAAAAACAATAAACAGTTATACTGAAAGAAGAAGTTAGACAGTTCAAGATGGCCGCTGTAAGCACCTAGCTCTCTGAAATACCCTGGATTATAATAAACCCAGAAGACAGCGCAGACTAAAAAACAAATAAATATGACTGAATATCTATTCCAGACAACAAACAGCATTCAAAAGAAGGGAAAAAAGCAACACCTTCCTTTTAAAACAAAAGGCTTAACTAAGATTCCAGAAATCATCTGTAGCCGTGTGGTGCTGTGGCCCTGCAGTCATACATGAAGTCTGCAAAACTTACCTAAAAGCAAGATGTCGAAAGAAGAAAATAATATGGAGACTTTTAACAACTAAAACCAAATTCGCGATAGTAGCCTCACCAGACAAAGACACAACTCCAAAAAGACAGAGGACAAATAAGCAATCTGACAATTCCAAGCCTGCAAATAAAACCAAGTCAGAATAGCCAGCTAGCCTGGAAGAGCTTTATTGCCCATTCAACAAGCAATACAGGACTTATCCACACAGTTTCAAACATTTGGAGACTCATTTAATCAAATTCTAACCAGAATTGAAAAATCTAAAGCAAAAATATTAGAAAATTAAATAAAATTAGACTCTATATCTCAGAGAAGTGATTCCCATGACAAAGAGCTGCAAAGTTTACAAGCAAGAATAATAGATTTAGAAGCAAGTGCTCGGAGAAACAATATTATCATAAGGGGAATCCCTGAAACTGTGTCACACATTGATCTAATGCCAACTATCAAACTCATACTAAAATCTTTACTAGACAATTCTGAAGCAACACAACAGATAATAATAGAGAGAGCCCACAGAGCTCTGAGAGAAGCTCAATCATCCTTGAGACCAAGACCTGTGTATGCCAAAATCTTGAACTATCAAGATGTAAATAAAATACACTTTGCAGCAAAGAAGAAAGGGACACTCACCTGGAATAATAGTGGAATGTCCTTTGCTCAAAATCTGCCTAGTCAGATAAGACAAGCAAGGCAACTTCTATCTCCATACTGCAAGTTTGATAGAAAAGAAAATAAAGTTCCAGATGAAATACCCAAACCTTCTAATTTTCAATGTAAAAGATGTTAAATACACGATTGCTAACCCCAAGGAAGCAAAAGAGACTGTCCTGTCAGTTTTCAAGCAGATTCCACCTCCAGAAACTAAATAAAATGCCTGGAAATTAAAAATGACCCTTGAGTAAAAATCAGACTGATTTGTGAGTGTTTTTGATGGGATACACACCCTGAGAGCTTCCCCTTGCTGCCTAGGCCCTTAAATCAATGATTGGTGCCATGAGGAACACAGGAAAAGGAAATGAAAACTGGGTAGGAACTAAAATTCAACTGCCATTTCTGATGCGCGTAATATAAGGTGACACCATTTCCCAGGAAACTGGCATGTTAAAACAGTCCCCCTTCGAGCTCAAAATCTTCACTGTAAAACCAAAATGACCTAAAAGGAAGGTGTACAGTAAGACCAAGAAGTGATTTCTGACTCAAAATCACAAAAATTGACAAACAATTAATAAGACAACAACTGACTGAAAGATGACTAGTAAAGCCTGCAAACATGACTTTGAAGAATCAGAAGAATAATGTACTGCTTTACCAAAACAAAATTGTGACTTTGATTCTTCAATACAAGCTTATTGTAAAGAATCCAGTCTTAATTTCTGGATGAGAGTCTGGTAGAACCAGACCAAGTAAATGCTTCTTGATTGAAATAATGATGTTTAACTGGAATAACTGCAGGAATGAGAGTTTAAGCAGTTTAGAGGAGAGGAATTATATGATAATTTGAATATAACCTAATTGACTACAGAAGTTATAAATATCTAAACAAGCAAGTCTTAGCAGTATATATACCTGCCTAAGCTTGCAGTCTTTCCCCTCTTCATATACCCACTTCTATTGGTTGCCAATAATGCAATCTGAATTTTATTATAAATTGCTACAGAATAATGCCTGAACACAGAAGCTGGGTAATTTATATATATAAGAAGAGGGAAGGTAAGAGAACTATATGGGAAGGATCATTTAAATGTAACATGTCTGGCTTAAAAATATAGGTTACATTGTTGTATATTTTGCCATATCTAATTGAGAATTTGATCAGTAACATGTTGTTTAAAAACGCAATTTTAGGAGGAATAGATCATGAACTTATAAGCTGTATGTCTTGTACTTTAACTGCTGCAGTCTAATGGTATAATAGTTTAAAGGTTGAGACTAGGGATATGATGCAACAGTGTTTTTTTTTTTAGAGAGAACTAGTCTGTTAAACTTTGTCCGTATTGTATTTAGTAACATAAGGGGGATACCATATCACAAACTTATACGTAAAGAAAAAACACAATTTAATACTAGTGGGAATCTTATGGTACATACTAAAATCACACTGTATTACCCCATTTATTCCTGGTCCGGGGGTATAGTGGGTAGGCACAGTGTAGGGACGGGGATGGTTAGATGCTTTCCAATCACGCACTATAACAACACATACAAAAAACATAAATCTAAATTAACATACAGATCAGTTAAAACAAGCATATCTATCACATAAATGGGGGAAATTGGAATGTTAAAGGACTACAAAATAAAGAAAAAAGGAAACTATTTTTGCATTTAGCTCTGAAAACCAAAGCTAATCTCATCTTAATACAAGAAACACATTTAACTTCAGAGCAATGGACAGATATTGGGAAAAACAAATAGTGGATAAAGCAAATTATAGCTTCTGGGGAAAAAACTAACAGTGCTGGGGTGGCCATAATAATTAAAAAACATTTTCAGGATAAAATACTTGAAACTAAGGCTGACAAAGAGGGAAGGTGGTACTATGTAACATTTACTAACATGGTATTTCCAAAACCCATAATGGTGTTAAATGTATATGCACCTTGTAGCAACCAACATCTCTTTTTCATGTCACTGTACCCAATTCTAAACCAACTGGAAGATCATTATCTAATAACTGGTGGTGACTGGAACACATATGAAAACCCAGGAAAGGATAAATCGAACCATAATAGACAAGCTACAACAGCTTTAAATGAACTTAAACAAGACTTCAAACTATATGACCCCCTTAAATATGAGGATAAAGATAACAAAACTGGGAATTACGCATTCTGCTCCCAATGACATAAAATGTGGGTGAGAACAGACTTCATTTTAATCTCAGACATACTCATTAACATGGCCACCCTACAATAGTCATGCAACTGTCGGATCATTCCAAAGTTACACTGAGTATCAACTGGGACAAAAAAAAGGTTTTTAAACAGAGCTAATAACTGGTCATTAAATCCTAATCTGCTCTTCAAAACAGATATAGTAAAAGAGATTGAGGATATATTAAAAACATCCCTTGTAAATATCTTCAATTCCCTAACATCAATGGATATAGAATGGGCATCGACCAAAACAAAAATCAGAGGAACTTTCATTAAAAAAAGCAGCATATTATAAAAAAATCCAATTGAAAGAGGAACATAAAATAAAGGAGAAAATAGAGCAACGTGAGAAAGAATTGATAAATAACCCTAATAATCAAATGGAAATGGACCTCCTAAAACTACAAAGAGACCTATATATGTTCGGGAACAGAAATTTATCTTTTTATGAGACAAGACAGTTGGCTAATTATGCAGAAGCCCAAATTCCTTCCAGAGCATTGGCCAGAATTATTGCTCAACAAAAATCCACCTCAGTTATAGTAGAAGTAAATTACCAAGGGAAAAACTACACAAGAAATGAGGAAATTATCAAAGTATTTGAACAAATATATACTCAAACATATGGAGAACAAACCCTATAAGTCTCGAAGGAGATAGGGATCTTTTTCTTCAAAAACTAAAATTCCCTAAACTAGATTTAGATCAACAAAAAAATAAAAAAACTAACGGAGCCCATTTCTATTAACGAGATAACCACAATTAAACATCTAAAGCCACACAAGGTCCCAGGAATGGATGGTCTTACCACAGAATTTTATAAGTTCTTCAGTCCACTAGTTGCCAAATTATTATACCACATGCTGAACTATATAATAAATAACAACATACATGATATTCACTTTAACTCCTCTAAAACTATGTTTATATTAAAAGACCAAGCGGACCCTAAAAATCCAGATAGCTATAGACCCATCTCTCTTCTAAATATAGACACCAAGATCCTGACCTCAATACTCGCAAACAGAGTTAAAAATCTGATAGAGAAAATCATTTCTCCAGAACAATCTGGGTTTACACCACGTAGACAGACCAGTGACAACACGCTAACATTAGAAGCGTTAATATCCTTTGCAAATCAGAGAATTCACAATGGTAGTAGATGCCCACAAGGCTTTTCATAGGGTCAGTCTTGAATTCTTGCTGCAAACATTCCCTCACTTTGGCATACCTAAAAATTTTATACATATCATAACATCAAAAAACTTTTCCAAAGGGATTTAGGGGGCAAATTATTCAATGCATGTTAGCCACCTTCAAGTGCTTTGAGTGTAAACAATGCAGGTATATTAATGGGTTGAATTTTATTGATTTTCTACTTTTAGGTGTTATGTTTAAGCATAAAGTATCAATAGAGCCACTTGTAAAACTGAAACATTGTATATTTAGCAGTTTGTAGTTCTTGCCTGCATTATTATGTGGGAAGGACTACAAGACAGCTTAAATTTCAAATTTTGAATTATGTAAAATAGGCTGGAAATGCACAGAGAAAGCTAAAAGCAAAAAAAGGTCATACTGAAAGAAGTTATGCTGGAGCCAGAATTGCAGTACCCTTTTAAGTGGATAGTACTCTGTGTACCTGTAGAGTTTCAGCCTCCCAGCTTTTCCCCTTTTGAAGAAAATCCACTTTTCAGGGGTATTTTTCTCTGTGTAAAATAAGCTAACAGAGAATTAAAACGCAGAAACAATACAAACCTTGTTGGTAATAGTCCAGATTAATTGGAGTCAATAAACAAATAAATAACACTGTGTGTCCATTATTTATTTATTTATTGACTCCACTTAATCTGGACTAGTACCTACAAGGCTTGTATTGTTTTCTGAGTATTAATTCTCTGTTTATTCTAATGTGTACCTACCAAGCACATGGTTTTAACCCCCAAAAATTTCCTCTCAGTTCTAATATTGTCTCTCTCTCCTCTAATACTGTCAGAAAAACCTGCTTCCCTTTGAACTTTCTACACTTCCCTCTATAACTCTTTTTAAAAAGAACCTAAAGTTCTTCCTCAAAACACATTGGATGTGCCCATGTACGAACCCTGACTGACCAACTAGCTTTTGATACTTGATTCAACCCTAACTTCTCAATCCCTGCTTCTACTTCATCTTAACATCTACCAATCCACTTTTCCATCATAGTATTACTTTCTATTGTATCATAAAAAAAAAAATTATTGGACATGTTTTACTACTAGATGTATTACGTAACTGCTTCTTCTCTTAACTTTCTTTTTATCTACACTTACTGTACATTATGCTATTATCTTTCTGAATGCTTATTTGTAACTGTATTTGTACTAAGTCAAGTCTAATACTCTGCATTTTTATACATTATTAATATGTGACCAGTTAAAGTTTGTTTAACTCCTTTACTGTGAATGTATTTGAATTATAAACATGTATTGCTTTTGATGACAAATTATTTTGAACTGTCTACAGCTTATCTCCTCGGGCCTCTACTGAAAATGGATATATATCCAGCTAGACTAGCCCGGTCAACAAATGTAAAATAAAATAAATAAATAAATAAATAAAATTGTGTATTTTTCAAAGTTTAGCTATGTAAAATAAGCTGGAAAGCATAGGAAAAGCTAAAAATAATAATCAGTAATATGGAAAGAGGCGGTTATGCTAGAGCCAGGATTGCAGTACCCTTTTGTATGGTGGATAATGCTGTATTGACCTGTAGAGTTTCAGCTTCCTAGCTTTTCCCCTCTTGGAGAAAATCAAAATTTCAGGAGTATTTTTATCTATGTAAAATAAGCTGGAAATGCATACAAAAAGCTAAGAACAATAACCGGTCATTCTAAAAGAGGAAGTTATGCCAAAGCCAGGATTGTATTACCTTTTTATATGGTAGATAGAACTCTGTGAATGTGTAGACTTGCAGCGGCTTAGCTTTTCCCCTCTTGGAGAAAATCAAGTTTTCATGCTTATTTTTCTCTAAATAAAATAGGCTGGAAATGCATAGAGAAAGCTAAAAACAATAAATTGTCATACTGAAAGAAAAAGTTATGCTAGAGCCAGGATTGCAGTACTCGTTTGTAGAGTGGATAGTACTCTGTGTGCCTGTAGAGTTTCAGATCCTAGCTTTTCCACTCTTGAAGAAAATACAGTTTTCAGGGCTATTTTTCTCTATGTAAAATAGGCTGAGAATGCACAGAGCCAGGATTGCAGTACCCTTTTGTTAAGTGGATAGTACTCTGTGTAACTGTAGAGTTTCAGCCTCCTAGCTTTTCCCTCTTGGAGAAAATTCATTTTTCAGGGGTACTTTTTTCTTTGTAAAATAAGATAACAGAGAATTAAAACTCATAAAACAATTACAAGCCTTGTTGGTAATAGTCCAGATTAAATTGAGTCAATAAATAACACAGTAAGTCCATTATTTATTTATTGCCTCCACTTAATCCGGTCTGGTACCAACAAGGGTTGTATTTCTTTTTTTTTTTGTTTTGAGTTTTAATTGTCTGTTAGTTCCGACGTGTACCTACCAGGCACATGGTTTTAAACCAGAAAGGTTTCCTCTCGGTCCTAATATTATGTATTTTTCAAAGTTTAACTATGTAAAAAAAGCTGGAAAGCATAGGAAAAGCTAAACACAGTAAACAGCAATAGGGAAAGAGGAAGTTATGCCAGAGCCGGTTTTGCAGTACCCTATTGTACCATGGATAGGGCTCTGTTGACCTATAGAGTTTCAGCTTCATATCTTTTCTCCTCTTGGAGAAAATCAAGTTTTCAGGGGTATTTTTGTCTGTAAAATAAGCTGGAAATGTGTAGGAAAAGCTAAAAACAATAAGTGGTCATTCTGAAACTGAAAAAGTTATGCCAGAGCCAAGAGTGCAGTAACTTTTTGTAGGGTGGATAGAACTCTGTGTGTCTATAGAGTTACAGACTCCTAGCTTTTCCCCACTCTGAGGAGATCCAGTTTTAAGTGGTATTTTTCTCTATGAAAACAAGGCTGGAAATGCACAGAGAAAGCTAAATCACTAAGTGGTCATACTGAAAGAAAAAATTATGCCTAAGCTAGAATTGCAGTACTTTTTTGTAGGGTGCACAGTACTCTGTGTACCTGTAGAGTTTCAGCCTCCTAGCTTTTCCCTGCTGGAAAAAATCCAGTTTTTAGGATTATTTTTCTCTATGTAAAATAGGCTAGAAATGCATAGACTAAGCTAAATACAATACATGGTCAGACTGAAATAGGTATTTATGACAAAGGCAGGATTACAGTGCCATTTTGTGGGGTGTATAGTACCCTGTGTACCTATAGAGATTCAGCCTTCTAGCTATAACCCTCTTGGAGAAAATCCAGTTTTCAGGGGTATTTTTCTCTATGTAAAATAGGCTAGAAGTGCATAGAGAAAGCTAAAAACAATAAGCGGCCATACTGAAAGAGGAAGTTATGCCAGAGGCAGGATTGTAGTACTGTTTTGGTGGGTGGATACTACTATGTGTACCTATAGAGTTTAAGCTGCCTAGCTTTTCTCCTCTTGGAGAAAATCAAGTTTTCATGGGTTTTTTTTCTACGTAAAAATAGACTGGAAATGCACAGAGAAAGCTAAAAACACTAAACCGTCATACTGAAAGAAGAAGTTATGCCAGAGGTAGGGTTGCAGTACCATTTTGTAGGATGGATAGTATTCTGTGTACCAGTATACTTTCATACTCCTATTGTTTTAACCTTTGGAGAAAATCCAGTTTTCATGTGTATTTTTCTCTAAGTCGAATAGGCTGGAAATGCATAGAGAAAGCTAAAAACAATAAATGGTCATACTGAAAGATGGACTTTTGCCAAAGCCAGAATTGCAGTACAACTTTAAAGGGTGGATATTACTTTGTGTACCTGTAGAGTTTCAGCCTTGTAGCTTGCCCCTCTTGGAGAAAACCCAGTTTTCAGTGGTATTTTACTTTATCTAAAATAGGCTGGAAATGCACAGAGAAAGCTAAAAAAAAGGTCACACTGAAAGAAAAAGTTATGCTAGAGCCAGGATTGCAGTACTTTTTTGTAGGGTGGATAGTATTCTATGTACCTGTAGCTTTTCCCCTCCTGGAGAAAGTCCAGTTTTAGCTTTATTTTTCTCTATGTGAAATAGGCTAGAAATGCATAGAGAAAACTAAAAAGAACAAACTGTTATGCTGAAAGAGGAAGTTATGCCAGAGGGAGCACTGTAGTACCCCTTTGTAGGGTGATAGCCTTTTATGTACCTGTAGAGTTTCTGCCTCCTTGCACGGTTATTTTGTCTACGCAAAATAGTCTGGAAATGCATAGAGAAAGCTAAAAACAATAAATGGTCATACTGAAAGAAGAAGTTATGCCAGAACCAGGAATGCAGTACCAGTTTGTAGGGTGGATAGTTTTCTGTGTACCTGTATAGTTTCAGCCTCCAACCTTTTCCACTTTTGGAGAAAATCCAGTTTTCATGGGTATTTTTCCCCAAAGTTGAATAGGCTGGAAATGCATAGAGAAAGCAAAAAAAAACAATTAACGGTCACACTGAAAGAAGACATTATGCCAGAGCTAGGATTTCAGTACTTTTATGTAGGGTAGATAGGACTCTGTGTAACTGTAGAGTTTCAGCATCCCATCGTTTTCCCTCTTGGATAAAATCCAGTTTTCAGTGGTATTTTTCTCTATGTAAAATATGCAGGAAATGCATAGAGAAAGCTAAAAACAGTAAACGGTCATACTGAAAGAAGTTATGGCAGAGGCAGGATTGCAGTACTCATTTGTAGGACGGATAGTACTCTTTGTGTCTATAGAGTTTCAGACTCCTAGCCTTTCCCCTCTCTGAGGCAATCCAGTTTTCATGGGTATTTTTCTCTATGTAAAATAGGATGGAATTGAACAGAGAAAGTTAAAACCAATAAACGGTCATACTGAAAGAGGTGTTATGCCAGAGGCAGGATTGCAGTAGCCATTTTGTGGGTGGATAGTACTCTGTGTACCTATAGAGATTCAGCCGCCTAGTTTTCCCCTCTTGGAGAAAATTGAAGTATCAAGGTTATCTTTTTCTATGTAAAATAGGCAGGAAATGCATTAAGAAAGCCAAAAACATTAAACAGTCATACTGAAAGAAGAAGTTATGCCAGGGTCAAGATTGCAGTACCTTTTTGTAGGGTGGATAGTACTCTTATGTACCTGTAGAGTTTCAGACTCCTAGCTTTTCTCCTCTTGGAGAAAATTCAGTTTTCAGAGGTATTATTCTCTATGATAAATAGGCTGGCAATACATAGACAAAGCATAGACTAAGCTAAAAACAATAAATGGTCATAGGAAGTTATGCCATAGACAGGACTGCAGTATCTTTTTGTAAGGTGGATAGTACGCTGTGTACCTATAGAGATTCAGCCTTCTAGCTATTACCCTCTTGGAGAAAATCCAGTTTCAGCGGTATTTTTCTCTATGTAAAATATGTTGGAAAAGCATAGAGAAAGCTAAAAACAATAAACAGTCATACCAAAAGAAGTTTTGCCAAAGCCAGGATTGCAGTACTCATTAGTAGGGTGTATAGCACTCTGTGCATCTGTAGAGTTTCAGTCTCCTTGCTTTTCACTTCTTGGCGAAAATCCATTTTAGGGAGTATTTTTCTATATGTAAAATAGGCTGGAAATGCATAGTGACAGTTAAAAACAGTAAACGGTCATACTGAAAGAGGAAGTTATGCCAGAGCCAGGATTTCGATACAATTTTGTAGGGTGGGTAGTCCTGTGTGAACCTGTAGCTTTTCCCGTCTTGGAGAAAATCAAGTTTTCAGGGTTATTTTTTCCTATATAAAATAGGCTGGGAATGCATAGAGAAAGCTAAAAAGAATAAATGGTCATACTGAAAGAAGTTATGCCAGAGCCAGGATTGCAGTACCCTTTTGTAGGGTGAATAGTACTCTGCATACCTGTAGAGCTTTAGCCTCTTAGCTTTCCCCCTCTTGGAGAAAATCCACTTTTCAAAGGTATTTTTCTCTATGTAAAATACGCTGGAAAGCATAGGAAAAGCTAAAATAAATAAGTGGTTATTTTGAAGGAGGACTTTATGCCAGAGCCAGGATTGCAGTATGATTTTCTAGGGTAGATAGAACTCTGTGAACGTGTAGAATTTCAGCATCCTAGCTTTTCCTGTCTTGGAAAAAATCAAGTTTTTATGGGTATTTTTCTCTAAGTAAAATAGGCTGGAAATGGATAGAGAAAGCTAAAAACAGTAAACGGCCATACTGAAAGAAGAAGTTATAGCAGAGCCAGGATTGCAGTACTCTTTTGTAGGGTGGATAGTGCTCTGTGTGCCTGAAGCATTTCAGACTCCTAGCTTTTCCTCTCACTGAGGAAATCCACTTTTCAGGGGTATTTTTCTCTGGATAAATTTGGCTGGAAATGCATAGAGAAAGCTAAAGACAATATGATCTTGGGTGAGTGTTAACACTGTGGTAGCAAACGAAAGTGTGCTGCAGCTTGTTAATATTGAGTGCCTGATAAAAGAAGCTGGTGTTAATCCATTTTTTCAACTGGACATGGTGAGTCAGTTTAACGTTAAAGAAACCAAATAAAATCCACACGGCTTCAAAATAAGCATCAATAAACCAAGTAAGAAGCCTCCACATTGAAACAATAAAGCCCCAAACAGCCTGGAATCCTTCTCAAGACTTTTATTAAGCAGAAAAATCTACCATAATCATTCGCAGTACGTTTACGTTTTAAACACACCATCAGATGTGGGCTGGCATTAATCTGTACCTCATATATAGTTGGCAAAAAGACTGTAATGTAGTAATTAACCAATCACAATCTAAATCAAATTAAAAACATATTGAAGTATATTAAATGCTTAATAATTCATAAAAAACAAGCAAAACAGTTTAAAACCTGTTGTAAGAAAGTCCATTGTGATTTTAATAGCCACTTTGTTAAAAAAAGTTATATTTATTATTCAACTGTCAGATAAAATCCATCACTTTAATAAAAAAGTTAATTAATAGTGTTAATACCTGTTTTTTGTGTTCTTTAAAACTTACTAGTCTATTCTTTACCATAGAGCTCCCTCTAGTGTTTTTTTTCACAATGAAACATTTCTGATAATGCAAAATGCCTATGAATAAACTCTCTAGCATAAAAATACTTTACCATAAAAACAGTTCATATGAATTAAAACACAATAAGAAAAAATGTTAAAAACATCATTAAAAAGTCTTTAAATAATGCATTAATCCACAAATTTCATGAAAAGAAAACAGTCCTTTTAAAACATACTCAGGGTAGAAATGTAAGAACAAAAAAAATATATAAATAATAAAATAGTATGTTTTCAAAATCACTCAATCCTAAAAAAAAAAAACATTAAAAAGCATTCAATGCAACCAAAATGCTTAGTAAATGTACTTTCTCCACTCTACTTTTGGACATATTATTATGTGCGCTTAAATTACTAAATTATAACTTAGCTGCTCTAAGTTTGAGTAGGAGAGTGATATATATGTATTCATTTAGGTTTGGAAATTTATTGGCCTCAAGGGTGATCTGCCACCACAATTCTCTATATTCAATACATTCTTCCCAAACGCCACCTTGACCATCTTTTTTGATCCTTTCCAAAACAAAATATAAGTAAAAGGTATTTATACATATTTGTTTGTGTTTGTGTAGAGCATTGGTTTCTTTGTTTGTAAGTCATACATGTGCTCGTAAATTCTCCTTCTGAGCCTACGCTCTGTCTTCCTTATGTGAAATGCCTCACAACTTGGCATTTCACCAAATATATCAGGCCACTAGATTCAAAGTTATAAAAGTCCTTTCCCTCTAGGGTTACCCTTCTACTTTCTAACCTAACACGATCTGTGATGTAAACGTGGACACATTGCTGACAGTGCCCACATTTAAAGGTCTCCTTTCACTTTTTACACACATAATGTCTCTTGATTAATATCTGTTTCCAGTAGCTTCTTTAAGTTGCACGAATTCCTATAAACTAATTTTAATTTTTCTTTTTGTAACTTATCTGCATCAGTGAAGGCTAAAAACTTATTCCATTCATTTTCCATAATTTCCCTAATCATTTTGGAGCTCCCATTAAATTCCAAAATTAATGTATAATTATAATTGTCACTTTCCACTTTGTTCACCTTTTTCTCCTCAGGGAGATCAATACCTAGAACTGGTTTGAAGTCATTTGACCTCCTAACTGACACTTCTTTTTCAATTTAATTAATTAACTGTTCTGGGTATTCTTTTTCAATGTCATTAATTAACTGTTCTGGGTATTCTGTCATTCTGAACATATTATTTAACATTTTTTCTCTGTTTCAAAGTCTTCATTTTAGACGTTATTCTGCTGGACCTTATATATTGTCCTTTTAATATATTTTTCTTATAATGCATAGGGTGTGCACTTTCAAAATGCAAGTATGAGTTAGAAAATGTAGTTTTTCTATACACCCTTGAGTTAAACATTGAATTGTCCTTGTAGATTTCAATGTCTAAGTATTGCATCTTCTCTTGGTCTATCTTATATGTAAATTTAAGAAAGTCTGTACTTTCATTTAAATAGTGAATTAAGTTATCTATTTGATCTCTCGGTCCTTTCCAGAAAATACATATGTCATCAAGAAATCTTTTGTAGAGTGTCCAATGATGACTATATATAGAGCTTGTAACCATTTTCTCTTCCCATTTAGCCAGAACTAAATTACTGTAGGTGGGTGCACAGGCAGCATCAATCACTATGCCTTTCTTTTGAAGAATAATTCCCCTTTAAAATATATAAAGTTGTATTTTAAAACTAAATCAGTAAGTTCCATTACTACTGTACACTCATCATGGGAAAACATTCCATCCTCAAATATCACTTCCTCAAAGTAGCTTAAACCCTCTCTATGGGGAATACATGAAAATAAATCTACTACATCAATAGTTAAAAAATCAAACTTTGTCACAATGTAAGTCTGGCTTTTAACATCTTAAAAAATCCCATGAATCCCTTAATATATTTGTTCTTTTTAACCAAAGTTTTTTTAAGTTTAGTGTCAATGAATTTAGGTAAAGGTAACGTTTTTGACCCATCTTCTGAGACAATAGGACTTATAGGTGGATCCCTTTCATTCTTATGTACTTTCGGGAGCCCAAAGATAGTTGGAATTTTTGGTTTGTCCACTTTCAAGTAGTTTAAAGTTTTTTTGGTCTATTAGCCCATCTAAAAAAAAGTCCTTTTAATACCTTATCTATTCTCTGATAGGCTATATTTATTTCATTCCTTGATACTGTAGTATACTGGTTAGGATCCCTTAAAAGCTTGTTCATTTTACCTTCATAATCAAACACATTCATAAGAACCATACCCCCACCTTTATCTGGTTTCATGACCCTCAAACTAGTGTATTTTCTAAATTCAATCAATGTTTTGGTTTCAACTGTACTTAAATTTCTTCTATACTTAACCTTCTTGTACCTTGTTCTAATCTCATTTTCCACCATACTCTCAAAAACATTAATTTGAGGGTGAAGGGGGGTTATATGTCCTTTTCTTAATCAAGTCTTGTGGTTCATATGTCTCATTGTGATAAAAAACTAGCTAAAAATGAATTTTCCTTGTAAAAGCTTTGACATCCAATAAAATCTTAGTTAAATCTTCCTTATTATTTGGAATAAACTTAGTCCCTCTGGATAAAAGGTTAAAATGTTCCCTTTTTAAAGAAACGTGACTAAAATTATAAATACTAAAATCCATAAAAGTGAATCTATTAGGGTTTACTTTGTCTTGTATATCATCTTCCTCCAAATTGGAGTGGTTGGTACCAAACTGTTTTAGTACCCCCCCCTTGTTGTTGCCCCCAAAACATTTGTAGCCCCATACTGTTGTTGATAATTCTCCCTGTTTCTTAACCTCTCAGATCTACATAACGGGGGACATTCTGTAAAATCATCCAGGTCAGTAACCTGGTTACTGATTATTGCCTTTTCCCTATTTTTACCTTCAAATTTTTCTTGCACTTTATCTTTATCCCACTATTTCCTATTCATTTTGGGCTTCGGGTAGCTTGTCTTCTTCTTATAGTTAGTTAAATATCTCTAATTTCTTTATTTTCCTTATTATCACATCTTCATATTCATTATTAATATCATTAAAAATATTTTTATACTTGCTCTTTTCTTCAGGAATTGTAAATATTAAGTCATTTTTATACATTAAGTACATCGATATCCTTAAGAAGATCTGGCTTCACTCTGTTATTTTCTTCAATCATACATTTATAATGTCCAGCCCACATCTGTTAAAAACGTCTAACTATTCATTGTGAAAAATACTTCCTGCCACTACATTGTTAGGGTATTTAAAAACCCTTAGTGCTTTGGGGACTATACCTTCATTAATACATTCCTTTAAATAACTATTTTCTATATCTATAGTCTTACATTTGTGCAACAGTCTGCGAAACTTGTTAAGTTTTGCTTTGTAGGATTTAGTCACTGGCTCAGGTTTAAACACTTTATCACCAAAGTTTGATGTAAAACTAACCTGTAGCCATTCTTTGAAATCAGTCTGTTTATGTCCATATTTGCTGTAGAGACGCTGCTCTTGCCCCAGTGGTATGTTGTTGAAATTGTTTGTATCAGCCTCACCAGTCCATTCTGATAACCTTAAAAGGTTAGGTGTACGATGAAACTCTGCCTCAGGGCTTGCATTAGTTCCCATTTTGTTATTTTCTCTATTGTTTTGAATGCCCAAAGTGGCGTTCTTCCATCTCCTTTCACCATTACTAAACGGAACTTCCTGGTAATGTCCTCCTTGAATTTGCAATGCAACTACTATCATTGACTGACTTAGGGGCGTCAATAAGTCAATCAGTTGAGAAAGTTGACCAATCAACTTTCTATTTTCCTCCAAATCACTCCTACCACTGTTTTCCTGACTGTTCGTGCTCGTTTCGCCCTCCTTGGAAAAATAACTTGAAATCAAATAAAATCCACACAGCTTCAAAATAAGCACCAATAAACCAACTAAGAAGCTTCCACGGTGGAACAATAAAGCCCCTAACAACCTGGAATCCTTCTCAAGACTTTTATTAAGCACAAAAATCCACTAACATAAGCGTTCACAGTACATTTTCGTTTGAAACAAATTTCATCAGATGTGGGCTGGCATTAATCTGTATCTCATAAATAGTTGGCAAAAAGACTGCAAAGTAGTAATTAACCAATCACAATCTAAATCAAATTAAAAAACATATTGAAGTATATGAAATGCTTAATAATTCATATAAAACAAGCAAAATACCAGTTTAAAACCTGTTGTAAAAAAGCCATTGTGATTTTAATAGCCACTTTGTTAAAAAGTTATATTTATTATTCAACTGTCACATAAAATCCATCACTTTAATAAAAAATGTTAATTAATGGTGTTAATACCTGATTTTAGTGTTCTTTAAAACTGACTAGTCTATTCTTTACCATGGGGCGGCCACGGTGGTGCAGTGGTAAGCATTGCCGCCTCAAAGCAAGAGGTTCTCTAGTTCGGTTCTCGGCTGGGGTGCCTTCTGTGTGGAGTCTGCATGTCCTCCCTGTGGTCGCATGGGTTTCCTCCGGGTGCTCCGGTTTCCTCCCACTTCCCAGAGAGATGCAATAGGTGGATTGGGCACTCTAAATTGGCCCTAGGTGTGAGTGTGTGCATGTGTGTGCCTTCTGTGGAAGGTTGGGTGCCAGGCTGACAATCTGACACCGTAAAACTCCACTGCCAATCATGAGTGGACAGATGATCTGCTGTGGTGACCCCTAACCGGGAAAAGCCAAAAGAAGAAGTCTATTCTTTACCATAGAGGTCCCTCTGGTGTTTTTTTTCACAATGAAACATTTCTGATAATAAAAAATGCCTAAGAATAAACTTTCTAGCATAAAAATAATATTTTACCATAAAAATAGCGCATATGAATTAAAACACACTAAGAAAAATATTAAAAACGTCATTAAAAATTCTTTAAATAATGCATTAATCCACAAATTTCATGAAAAGAACTTGGCCCTTTTAAAACATACTCAGGGTAGAAATGTAAGAACAATAAAATATATAAATAATAAAATAGTAAGTTCTTCAAATCACTCAATCCTTAAAAACATTAAAAAGTATTTAATGCTGCCAGAATGCTTAGTAAATGTACTTCCTCCACTCTACTTTTGAACATATTATTATGTGTGCTTAAATTACTAAATTATAACTTAGCTGCTCTAAGTTTGAGTAGGGGAGTGATAGATATGTATTCATTTAGGCCTGGAAATTTATTGGCCTCAAGGGTGATCTGCCACCACAATTCTCTGTATTCAATACATTCTTCCCAAAGACCACCTCAACCATCTTTTTTGATCTTTTCCAAAACAAAAAAATAAGTAAAAGGCATTTTCACATATTTGTTTGAGTAGAGTGTTGGTTTCTTTCTTTGTTTGTAAGTCATACATGTGCTCGTAAATTCTCCTTCTCATCCTATGCTCTGTCTTCCCTATGTAAAATGCCTCACAAATGTGGCATTTCACCAAATATATCAGACCACTAGATTCACAGTTATAAAAGTCCTATTTTTATAGTAAAGTATTCTTTTTATGCTAGAGAGTTTATTCTTTGGCATTTTTTTATTATCAGAAATATTTCATTGTGAAAACACCCACTAGAGGGAGCTCTATGGTAAGGAATAGACTAATCAGTTTTAAAGAACACTAAAATCAGGTATTAACACTATTAATTAACTTTTTTATTAAAGTGATGGATTTTATGTGACAGTTGAATAATAAATATAACTTTTTTATCATAAAGTGGCTATTAAAATCACAATGGACTTTTTCACAACAGATTTTAAACTGGTATTTTGCTTGTTTTTATGAATTATTAAGCATTTAATATATTTCAATATGTTTTTAATTTGATTTAGATTGTGATCGGTTAATTACTACATTGCAGTCTTTTTGCCAACTATATATGAGGTACAGATTAATGCCAGCCCACATCTGATGAAGTGTGTTTCAAATGAAAATGTACTGTGAATGTTTATGGTGGATTTTTGTGCTTAATAAAAGTCTTGAGAAGGATTCCAAGCTGTTTGGGGCTTTATTGTTTCACTTTGGAGGCTTCTTACTTGGTTTATTAATGTTAAAGAAAATACCGCAAACCAGTTTGGTAATTGTAAAACACTTGTTTTTTAACTTGAAAAAAGTTAATGAAATAAAATCTTTGGAGTATGATATTATGTATCTTATGAAATCCGTTGAACGGAAGCAAGTTCCACAGGGGCTTATGGGGCTGATAGTGTATCTGTTCCCTTATTGCGTTAAGTACAGTGATGCAATTTTTGAAGGTGTTCACTTTTATAATACAGGTTTGGAATTATTAAGGTTGATTATTAGTCAATATAAAAAAAAAACAGCTTCCTTTATTAAAGGAAGAAACAAGCAAATTTAATCAAGAAATAATTCAACATCTTAATTTTTGTTTGGTTGTCTCTCAGTATGAAAATATTTCATTAAGAATTGTTAGATATGTTGCCACTATTATCACATGTAAAACTAAAAAGCTTAAAAGAGATGCTGAAACATATGCAAATAAAGCATATTTATTAGGGTCTATACCATATCACCAAAGAGGAGTTGCAGTGAACACCTCTTCATCGACACATACATAGCAAATGCACAAAACTGTGAATACTGACATCAGCAATTTCTTTTCCTGTTAAAGAAATCACTTGCCTCAAAACATAAACACATCATTACAAACATAATTCACCCTCACACCCCCCTAACTAAATATACCATCTCTGAAATCGCACTACAGTGGGGAAAATGGCAAATTTACAGGGATGGCCAAGCAATTTCTTTCCCATGGTAAGAAATTGCTGATGTCAGCATTCACAGTTTTGTGCGTTCCCTGTGTATGTGTCGATGAAGAGGCATTCGCTGCAATGCCTCTTTGAGTATTTGCTATAGACCCATTTATTAAACATAAAAGATACATTTCAAATGGATGCAACTTAGTAGCTACAGTTATCAATACAGGCAATAATGTTAGACAATTAGATGATTTTATGTCTTAGAAAACTTTAATTTCAGCGGATATTGTTAATACAGCTCAACAACATAATGGTAATAACAAGGAAAACAGTGATCTTAAGGATAATGCCGATACTTCTATGTTTTTTCAAATGGGGGCACACAATGCTACCCCAAAACAGAATGCAAATCAAAAGACTTCCCGAGGAAGAAAGAAGGGATGCAGAAGTGGTTGGGGCTGTTAAATGAACACAGTAATGTGTTTAACTTAGTTTTTTTTTTTTTTTTTTGTAAGAAGAGCGTAACATATTTCTTTGTTTTTTTATTTATTCCAACAAGATGTGTTAAATACACTGACCTAGTTAGAGACTTTAAACTTTATGAATGTAAATTAAATTTAAAATATTTATTCAGTGATATGAGTGTGTTTAAAGGGGCAGATGAGACAAGTCACACTAATTTTAAAAAGCCTAGTATTTATAATCCTTCTTTGTGTTCCACATTAAATGTGTTTGCAAAAATTTGTGAAAAGGAATTTGATGAAAGGTGTAAAAGCAAATGCAAAAAAATTTGTGAAAAGAAATTTGATTAAATGTGTAAAAGCAAATGCAAGTATACAATGTATAACCTGAATGTGAAAGAAAGAAGCTTTGAACAAACTGACTAATTCAATCCAACTCTGCTATACAAAACCTGATAAAGGATATGGAACTCCACTATACAAAACCTGATAAAGGATACAGAGCAGAGATTATGGAACAATCTGTTTATGTAAACAAAATTACCTACATGCTTAATTCAGAATGTTTTGTCAAAGTAAGTAAAATTATGTTAAGAATTGTTATAAAATTGACAGCATTCCTTTTGATATGTTTAATCAAAGACAAATAGACACTGAAATGTATAACTATTTATAAATAGAACAGCCTTAACTAGGCAAACATTTTGGTATCCCCAGAATTCATCAGAAGACACAAGATCCAACATTTATCACCTTCAAAACATAAATGATAACAATTTCTAGTTTCTTAGTTTGTCCTAAATCCTTCAGTGCATAAAAGTAAATTTTTATATTATGGATTCTTGGGATTTCTTAGACAGTTTGAAAAATGTCGATTTAATGGATATGAAAAATGTATGGTGAGAGTTAATATAAAGTCCCTGTACACTAGTATAAATCAGGATGATGGACTAGAATTTGCTTGACTTTATTTAGAAAAGGTCTGTGCAGTTGGAAGTTAAAAATATCATTCTGCTTTTAGAACTAGTACTCAATAATAATTTGTTTTAATTTAATAGAGAAATATACAATAGAGAACTGGTGTAGCAATGGGTGCCAAGGTGGCCTCAGCATTTTTTAACCTGGTTCTCTGTTGGTAGGAAAGCACTTTTTTAATCAATTTACCTTCTTTTAAACAAGTTTTAATGTACAGTCAGTACAACAATGATCTTTTCTTTATTTTGGATGGCAGTAAAACTAGTTTCACTGAATTTATAAGTGAAATCAATAATAGTATTACATGGCTTGACTTCACCTTAAGTAATTGTAACACCAATGTTAATTTTATTGATGTACTAATTATTATAGGTGTTAATAATCAACGATTTAGTAAAGTGTACCACAAAATAACTTTTAAAAATAATTATGTGCATTTTTGTAGCTATCATCCTTGATATATGAAATTAAATATTTTTCAAGGCCAAATTATTAGGGCCAGTCATATTGTCAGTAACAATGTTGATTTTTTAGATGAAGTTAATAATATAGACATGCTTCCTATAAGAAGTTATCCCAGACAGGAATTAGAGAAACTCAAGACTGATATAGTGCAACAAAGATATACTAAATTTCTTGAGATTCTGAGAGTTCTGAGTCCATTTTTTTTAAAGACAGCAGACAAAATATTAGCTTTTCCTGTTACTATGGCAATTGATAGTAAGGGGATTATAAACATTAGCAATAATTGGGGAATTATAAAAGAGAATAATGAGCTTTGTAAAGTTCTTGGTGGTATGCCTCAGTTTGTATATAAAAAAGCATTAACATCAAAATATTTTCCAAAGGGATTTTAGTGGGCAAATTATTCAATGCATGTTAGGCACCTTCAAGTGCTTTGAGTGTAAACAATGCAGGTATATTAATGGGTTGAATTTTATTGATTTTCTACTTTTAGGTGTTATGTTTAAGAGTAAAGTAACAATAGATCCACTTGTAAAACTGAAAACATTGTATATTTAGCAGTTTGTAGTTCTTGCCTGCATTATTATGTGGGCAGGACTACAAGACAGCTTAGATTTCGAATTAGAGGACACATCAGTGTTATTAAAATTAAGGATGCCAACAATGCTTTATACAAACACAGTACTACATGCTCAGATTAAAAAAAAAATCATTTGACAGTATTAGAACAAGTTAATTCTACAGGATTTATGAAGAGTTGCAACAATGTATTAGAGGCCAGACAGCTGTATTGGCAAATTTTTCTTAGAGCCGATCAGTCTCCTGGTTTCGATGAAAGTATAAATATCAAATGTCTTCTTAGGCTTAAAATGTAATAGTACGTTTAAGAATAGTAGAAAATAAAATACTGCAGACTGCTATGACTAAGGAACATGAAAAGTGTTTGTTAAACAATGAGGTGAGCACTTTCACAGTAAACAAACACCGCTTCTTCAGACCAAGGATACAAACTCATTGCATATATTTAAAGTGAATACAAATCAATCAGAGTTCCAAAACTAAATCACATGTTAAAATACTAATATAAAATGCAAATTCGGAGATTTAAAAGATGCCTATAAGAATGACAAACAAAACTACATCCTTTACATAAATATAAAAACATCCAATCAAAATATAGGTTGAATAAAAAATATACTTGCACTCCATGATGGCCTAAAAAACCCTCATCAACAATGAAGGAGAAATGCTCAACACAAAGACACCTCGCATTCAATAAAATTTTAAAATGAGATGAGCTTTTGGTCAAGCAAAGCCGAATAACCAAAGGCTTCTCAAACCAGGCATTTCAAGCCTAAAGCTGTATCCAACTAAAATATTAAAACAAATCTATAATATCATGACAATACAGGTAGCATGGAATTGCCATCTAATAGTTCACTTTTGCAGCTGTATTGTTGTGGTAAGGATGTATACAACATTCCTCATCTTTACGATGGTTGGCCTAAACTTTGTTATTTTTCTGCATTAGGAATCATCATGGTGATTAGCTTTAGAGAGTTTTGTGATATTACTAATGCTTGAATATCCCCTAGGAGTTTAAAATGAGGTATTTTGATTCACAGCTGTATCTTTTTGTCATGATATTAGTCATAAATTTTGTATTGCTGATATTAAAGAATATCTTGAGTTTATTGCTTTGTATTTTTAATATTATAATATTTTGTTTTCTACAATTTGTCATTGCTTTACTCCATACTCCTAGTCAGCAGTCAGTCTTTTGCTAAGTTTAGGAATAGTTTATGATTTTTGCACAAATATATATTTATTTATTTATTCATTTTATTGTGAATATTTATAACACTGGAGCATGTGTTTTTAAGGGAATATTAAGATAGGTTGTTAGTGATCACGTTTCAAAGTAAGTGAAATTATTGGTGGCTTTAATTTGAAGTTTGGAACCAAAACATATTTATTAAGGAAGATGGATATGTCTTAAATGTTTTCTGATGAAGTTCCAATAATAAAAAAATAAGAAATGAAAGTGGTAATTAATAGTTGTCCATCTGGTTGTTTGAATACTGGATTTATATGCTGGTGTGTTTGCTGTGTCTGCCAGGCTTTGGGCTTTATTGGAATATTTACCTTGGTTGGTGGTTTGTTTTAAATGCTTTGAAACCATTGGGAATTAAAGAAACATTAAAAAAATACAATTGAAAATAAGAAAGGCTTGCTTATACAGAAATTTAGAAATGTTATTTACAGTTGTACTACCATCTGAAAAAAGGACGGCAGGGGTTATTTTCTAGTTATGATATCCAAAAGGATAGCAACAGTGTAGCTAAGGTTCTAAGAATTTTAAAAGCCTCCAAGTTAGTTTGTGGTGTTTGTAAGGTAATATGGCCAATGGAGAAACACTTGCAGTGGCATTGTTTGATTAGATATGATTTAATTGGTCTGAACTTAATGTAGTTTTTGAGGTCTTTATTAGGTAGTAATTGCAACATGTTGGGTTCTAAGAGGGGAAAGCTATGGTTAGTACATTGTAGTATCAATCTTAGGGTTTGTCAAGAAACTTCTGGTTGTGAATGTGCTCCTAGGCTATAGTAAGTAATAATGTTAGTGGGTTTAACAACAAGGACTGTGAAGTTGTCAAGATGCAGAAACTTGAAAATGAATGCTCTTAGAAGGAGATTAGGTGCAATTTAGATTTTTGGATTCTAGGAGAACAATATTATTCTGATTTTGGGCAGTTAGTGATAAAGTGAGAAATGTTATTTGGAAGTTTTTGTTGCAAGTTTCATCAATCAATGGACGTTCATACTAATACTGGGAAAAGAGGAGTCTCTTACCTGCAGCAGCCCATGCAGGTAGTGATTGGAAAATGGAGACCCTGTGTGCCCAAAATAGTGGTTGGTTGATTTATGTTTTTTTTTTGAAATATGAATTTGAGAATGTAATGTTTGTTCCATCCATGTGATGAGGTTACTTAAATGAGGATGCAGTGTACATTGAATGACTGCTCTGGTCATTTATAAATAAGATTATGGGATTCTTGATGGCCTTTGATATGTTTAAAAATATGGAATTTAAAATCTACTTCTAAATTCCTATAAAATAGAGGTTATCCTGGTAGGGAGTGAGAAAGAGGCACTGGAGATGAGTTTGTAGTTCTGACTGACTTTGCCTAGAACAAATAAATGAGAGAATGTAGGGCAGGTCAAATGAAAGTGTTTTGATAGAAAATAAAAGTAGAAAAGGAGCAGAGGTTGATTCATGAAGAACCCATTTTATAACTTGGGATATTATGGAGAGGAGTGACTCTAACATAACATCAATGATCTTTTGTTGAGGAAGCTGTAGAACCAGGCTGAGGTTATCTGACTTATAGCAAGTTCTATCATATCATGACGAGTAATGGAATGGCCCACAAGATCAAATGTGGGAGTTAACTCTCAAAGATGACTCCTGCAAAGTTAACCCATCCATCCTAAGTCAAATGTCATCCCTTAGAGCCCAGGGAAAGGTCATTGTGCTCCTGTCTGACTAGAATCCCTGTTTTAAGGAAAGATGTATAGTTCTAGATCTACCTACTGTTTGTAAGCTCAAATTTGGGTAGAAGTTAAACGGGTTGCTTTGGTAGAAGTTTGACTAAAATATCAGCATTGATTAAGAGGTCAGGCTGACATTGTAAATGAGGAGTTGTAATCAAATGTATTTTCTTTAGTGATATATGAGCAAGAGGTAGAGATCATTTCTACCAGTCAATGCATTCTGGCAGTGACACAATGTCTAGCCTCAATTGGCTTTAATACATTTATAGTAGAAGGATGATAAATAAAGGGGTGGAAGTGGTGTTAGGGTGTTATCTGTGGTGGGTTGGTACATATCAAGGAAAAGTTGCTAAATTCTTGGAGAAAATCAGTGGTGGTAAATATTCTGACTTGGATTGTATTATTAGTGTTAGCTGCAAAAAAGAAAATGCTAAGAAGGTTAACTTCATGACAAAACTGCTTATTAGACTGAGTAAGTGGAACTGCTTGGATATATATAGGTTGTGACATCTTATTGACTGTTTAGCAAAGCTATTGATTGTGGGAAATATGTTAGAGTCTGAGTAAGGCTTTATTTCCAAATATGATAGGTTTCATGATATAGCTGAAAAAGCTCTTTGAATTATTTAGTGAGCCATTCAATTGTAGTGTGTTTGAATACTCTAGTAAAAGCTGAAAAACATATTTTGTATTTTAAGAGAGTGTGAGAGAAAGGCATAAGCTGAGTCTTGGAAAAATGTATTGTGGACAATTTAAAGGTGAAGAGACATGATTTGAGTTGATGAATTTGGATGGTAATTTTGAACTAAAAATAAGCCTGTGGGGTTATTGGCTGTGAATGCAATTATGGAATGATCACTAATGAGGACAAATAATGATAAGGATATTTGATGGTTCATTAATGATTAGGAGGACAAGTGATGAGTGATGGAGAAAGTGGAGGTTAGGACATATGGGTTTCCTTATGAGCTGGTTAAAGAATCTCTGGATAACTTCAAAGTTATTATTGTGAGGTCCTAATAAATTACATTTAAATTCCCCAAAGAATTTTTTCTGGATAGCTGGAGATGATGTAAATAAAGGAGAAAACTTTTCTGATAGAATAGGGGCAATGGATGACAGCAAGTATAAGTGGTTTGTTATTGTTGGAATGACTTTTCACATCAGCTGCTTTTCACACAGCTGTGCTTTATACACTATATTATAACTTTCATATGGGCTTTGTGCCAATGTAGAACATGTCTTATGTCTTATCTTTCATTCATTCTTCTGATCATCAAAGACATATATATATAAAAAAATGTGTTGTTGTATTGTAGATTAGGTTTGAATTTTTTTTTTATGATGATTGTAACCATTCTTAAGGAAGGAGTATTGAAAAGTGTGTCTATATAATCTACTTTGTTTCTAATGCTTTTAGTATTGATGAAGACACATGAGGTGGAAGAGCTTTGGGGGTGTTGTGGTTATGAGGTGTATGTGAGGACCCTTGTTTCAGTTTTATATTAGAAATAATTGGAAGCATGAAGAGAAGATAGCTTGGTGGTTTTCTAAAGAAATGTTTTTAGTTTCATTAAGAGCTTGAGTGGTTTGGTGGTGAATATTGGTTGTAAGAGAGTTGATATTATGAGTATGGTTATGTGTTTTGAGCTGATAGTGGGAGAGGAAAAAAAACAGAAATTTTGACTGAATCACTGTGGGAAGTCAATATAAGTATACTTTGATAGACAGGATGTTGTGAAGATGAAACTGACTTTAGCTTTGGTTTTATTGTAATGGGAGTGGTTAAGAGAATTAGTATGGTAAATGAGAGAATAATTGTATTTATTTATTGCATTTGTTAACTGGGAAAGTACACTGGGCCAAGGAAGAGCCCATTTTCAGTGGAGGCCCGGGGAGAAAAGCTCCACATTAATTGCATACAAAAATGTTAGTACTGCTCAAAATGTGCTATGTATTGGCATTTCACTAATTACATACAAATGATCCTTAATTACATGCAAGAGTGAAAAATGTTGATACATAGAATGAAGTATTTTGAGGAGTACTTTCACATGTAAGGAAAGTAATAGCAGAAACAGTAATGTTATAGTCAGGTATAAATATGGAAGTACAGATGCCACGTATTCAAGAAAACACATAAGTATAAATATGTTTACAGAGTTCTTAGCTAAGGAGAGTTGACTTCAGGGTAGAAAGGAGGTGACAGAAAGGCTAAAGGAGGAAAAGTCCAGTCAAGGTGACAGCAAGGATTCAGAATGGTACAGAGAAGGACAGTGGAATATTTGTAGATGAATGGTTAAGGTTGAGGCGCCAGAGTGGGAAGTCAGGTGTTGGGGTTATTTGTTGGGATAGAAGAGCATAGCCTGTGAGAAGAGAGATGTAATTTAAGCAATTTTTTTTAAGGAAGCAAGATTACTGATAGTTATGAGTGAAGGAGGAAGATTATTCCATAACTTGGAGACAGCATGAGAGTACAACATTTGGCTAGCTGAGACCTTGGGTTTCTTGACAGACATTTTGTTTTCAGACCTGAGGTGGCACATAGCATGTATGAGAGGGAAGGGCAGGTTTCAGGTTGGTAGATTATCTTGTGAGCTGTAGTTAACTGTAGATGAGTAAGATGGTAGAGGGATTCTAGCCAATTTAGTTGATGTAGAGAGGAGCAGTGCTGGGTAGAAAAGTTTGCGTTTGTAATAAATTTAGCTGCTTTTATGTAGCAAGAGTCTAGTTTATTTTTTAAGGAGGATTGTAGGTTGGTGAGAATGGGGGGCTGTATAGAATAGTTTGAAGCAGGAAGAATGAGGCCAAGACCTTTATAGCAGAGAGGCTAAGGAAATAGTTGTGCCTATAAAGGGCACCAAGCTTTTGATGTTTTTTTTTTTTATGTTGCTGTGGATGTGAAGGTCAAAAGTTAATTTGTCATCAATGATGGCAGCTAGCAATTTGGTACTAGGGACAACTTCAATGATAGTGTTGATATAGGAATAAACAGTAAATGGAGACTTGTCAACAGGGATAGATTTTGTGGGGGTAAATAATAAAGAGTTTTGTTTTATTTGGGGTTAAAGGTGAGGTAGTTGTGACATCCAGCATTCAGTAGAGGTAAATGCTTCTTGGGTAAAATGCTGTAATACAGTGACAGATTTAGAAGAACAGATGATAGTTGAATCATCTGCATATTGGATGACAGTGCTGTGGGTAAGAGTATTATGAAAGTTATTGACAAATATACCGAATAGGAGGGGACCCAGAACTGAAGTGATGGTCATTCCACTCCACAAAGGGGGAGCCACCACGAACCCCGGGAACTACCATTCTATTAGCCTGACGAGCCTGGTCTGCAAGGCTATGGAATGTATCATCATGGAACTTATAAACAATGACATTGATAAACTCCAAACTCTGGACCCCACCCAGTTCAGGTTTGTAGAAGGCAGATCATGTCTCCTAAACCTGATAGACTTCTTTGAAGTGGTCACCAAAGACGTAGATGAGGTTAAGGTGGTTTACACAGCCTATCTAGATCTTGCCAAGGCATATGATACCATCCTCCACTCTGGAATTATAGATAAATTCACTAAACTAGGTATAAATCCCTATGTCACAAGATGGGTTGCCAACTGGCTCACTGACAGAACCCACACTGTGAAAGTAGCAGACTCCAAATCTGACATCAGACCAGTGACAAGCTGAGTACCACAGGGTTCAGTCCTGGGTCCTCTCCTGTTTGGTAAATACTTCTCTGAAGTACAGGCTAACACAGAAGGTCTTTGGCTACTGAAGTTCGCAGATAACTGCAAACTAAGAGCCATAATCAAAACTCCTAATGATGTGGACATCATACAAAAGGGCCTCACTGAGACAGATGCCTGGTGTCAAAGCCATGGCCTTAAGCTCAGTGCCAAAAAGTGCATTGTCATCCCTTTTGATAAAAAACTCTGTACCCATGAACTACCACCTAAGCAGTAGCCTACTTAACACCAAATGTGTGATAAGAAACCTTGGGACACAGGTGGACAGTAGTCTCCCCTTTGATAATAACATCACCACAGTAGTCAGGAAATCATTCTATGTGATACACCATCAAAAAAGGTTTCTCATCCAGGAAAAAAGAGGTCACTGTTCCCCTCTACTCATCACTCATTAGACCCATTATAGAATACAGTGCCCCTTTTGATATCTACCTCACAAGACATCTAAAACAACTGGAAAGGCCACATAAATACCTCACAAAGAGGATTAGAGGCCTCAAATAGATGCCCTATGCAGACCGTCTCAAAAAACTCCAGCTTTACTACATCAAATATCACCTACTTAGAGGCAATCTCTGCCTAACATACAAAGCTATGTCAAATCCAGAGCTGTTGGACATGCTCCACATAAAGAAATCCCAATCCCTCCAAGCTACACCCTCTAGGGACCTAAGTCTTCTCACAACAATCAACAGAACAGGCTGGAGGGATAGATTCCTGTCCCAGAGACTTCCCATACTCTGGAATAAACTATCTGTATCAAATCCTCATTAGCACTCTTCAAGAAAAATCTTGATGATTGGTTGGGAGATAGGAAATTCACCCTGGGGATCACTTCTGTGGCTCTGCTCAACAGGCGCACAGGAAAATAATTTTCTTGGATGGTGAAAGCCAGGGTACCTTTTTGGTTAGGCTTATATAGGCCCTAGGGCCAATAGCCTAGTATCTACCTATAAACCTATGAATCTAAAACCTGTATTAGTAGTAACAAAAGGGGAGGAAGAATGCTGCCATATGGTAGATTGCTGCCTGTTGCTGAGATAGTAAACCATTGTAGGGTGGGGAGAAAGAGGCCGAGGTTAGAGAATTTAGTAAGCAGTAGGGAGTGGGAAATGGTGTCAAATGCCTTTGATAAATCAAGAAAAAGTGCAGAGACTAAGGACCCAGCATCACAAGCTCTATTTACCATGTCTAAGAAGGAAATAAGGGCAGTGTTGGTGCTATGTATGGGCCTAAAGCCATGTTGAGTGGGGAAAGGGTTTGGTGTTTTACCAGATGACTTGGGAACTGTGTATGAATACACCTGTACGGTATTTTAGAGATGGGGAAAGAATGGTGATAGGATGGAAGTTTGGGATGTCAGAGTTGTTGCCGCCTTTATGAAGAGGGATAACAAATGCTTTCTTCCAGATATCAGGCAAACAGGATTCTTAAATGGACCTGTTAAGGTGGATGTTGATAGGATATGCAATGGAGGGAGCTGCTAGTTATAGGTATTCTGCAAGTAAATTATCTGGGGTGTAGGTACATGGCTTTTGTTTATGAAGATGTTTTTGGATGGTGGATGTGGGAATGGGTGATAGTGAGAAGATATGTAGAGGATTTGATGGGGTATGTGCTGATGATGTTAGTTGTGAGTCTGGATTGATGGTTGGGAAGTTAGTAGTAAGTTTGGCGATGGTGTCAATAAAGTATGTATTAAAGAGTGTGGCTAGCTCTGAGGGTTTTTTTTCTGGGTTTGGGTATAGGGTATTGTTAGTTCCTGGGTGGAGTAGGGAGTTAATTGCTCCCCAGAATGTCTTGGGATTTTGTTTATGCTGTTCTTGAATAGCTTGGAAGTATTTTTTTTTTGTTTTTGACAAGTAAGCATTTAACCTGATTGTGAAGTTGTTTGTATTGCAAGAGGCTGAAAGTTGTTGTTTTTTTTTTGTTTTTTTTTTGCCAGGCTTTCCAGGCTTTGTCCCTAGAGGACATAACTTGCTTTGTGGACTTTGTAAGCCAGCAAGCATGTTTTGCTTTGATTCTCTTTAGTCTGAGTGGGGCAAGACTCCCCTGAATTCAATAAACTCTGTACAGGAATAGTGCTCTTCCTGCACGGAATGAATTGTGTCAATTTATTTATTTATTTTTATTTATTTATTTTACATTTGTTTACCTGGAAAGTCTGAATGGATATATGTCCATTTTCAATGGAGTTCCAGGGAGGAAAGCTCCAGAAAGCAGAGTACAAATAAATTAGGAACAATAGAAACATTTAGAGATAAATATAATATGTAGTTTTCAGTAGGATTACAAACTTAGATAAAACATTGTGGACACCATCAAAATCATGTGGCTTCAGTTTCAGACAAAAATACAAGCAGTTATGGGCTACGTCCCATTAAGAATTCATGTACTTATTAGAGTATATGATTGAAATGGTTAGGGAGAGTTTGCAGGAACAGTGGGTGGCGATTAGTTGGGGTTTAAGCAGGGACATTGCCAATGATGTTGGAAGTGTAGTTTGAGGCTTTTTTTGAACTGGGTTAAGGAGGATTGGTGAGTACGTTTGGCAGGTCGCATACTCCAAGTTTTGCCTATTGAGTTGGCGAATAGAGAGTCCCCAGCCACATTTATGCTCTTAGTTGTTTGTACCAGCAGTTTGTCAGCAGAGCGTAGTGACCTCAGGTTGCTGTATGGATTGATGATCTTATTTAGTGCTGGTGTTTTTTCGGGTTGATATAGTATTTTGTGGGTTGTTACAAGTTGGTTGTACTGGAGAAGACTGGGCCACTCCAGCCATTCTAGTTGAGTTAGGTTGATACAATGGTGGGTCCTAGAGGTAGCACCTGTAGAAAATCTAGCAATATGGTTGTAACAACTAGCAAGTTTGGTAAGGGTGGCTTTGTTTAGGTTAGTGAAGAGGGCGGAGGCATAGAGGAGGGTAGAAAGTATATGGGACTGAGCGATAGTGGTTCTTGCAAAAGGAGTGAGGAAGGGTTTGATCCTGTATAGCGATCCCAGTTTTTTGTTGACAGATTTGATGGTTTTATTGACATGGAGATCATTTTTTAGGGCATTATCGACTGTGATGCCCAGGAGTTTTGTGTGAGTATCTGGGGATATAATTGTGCCATTGCTGGAACTTACAGTAAAGAATGGTGAGGAGGATTTACAGGTGGGGGAAAGATAAGCAGTTTAGTTTTGTTGGGGTTTAACAGAAGCTGATGGCTTGCAAACCATTATTCTACATCATTGAAAGTATTCTGGGTTAGGGTCATAAGCTCAGTTGAGGAGGAGGCAGTACATATTAAAGTAGAGTCATCCACGTATTGGATGTAGGTGGCCTTGGGAGTGATGGTGGGTAGGTCATTGATAATGACTGAGAAGAGTAGTGGTCCTAGTATGGAGCCTTGGGGGACTCCTAGAGTAATGGGTAGATGTGTGGAAAGGGTATTCTGCCATGAAACTGCTTGTTGTCTATCAGACAGGTAAGATTGGAACCATTTAATAGAGCTAATATTCAGTGGCAGTTCCTTCAGCGTACAGAGAAGCAGTTGGTGATTGACCATTTCAAAGGCCTTTGAGAGATCTAGGAAGAGAGCAGAGGTACATTTGTTATTGTTTTGGTTGATGTTGATAGAGAAGGATAGGAGGGCTGATATGGTATTGTGATGTGGCCTAAAACCATGATGAGATTTCGCCAGTAGTTTATTTTGGGGTGAGATAGTGCATTAATTGGTTGTGAATGAACTTTTGCATGATTTTGGCCAATGGTGATAGTATGGCTATTGGTGGTCGGAGGTTTGAGACGTCTAAAAAATTCCCTCCATATGAAGGGGAATGACATGGGAAACCATCCAGAGAGAGGGGATAGTGGTTTCAAGTCAAGGTACGGTTTATTATGATCGAGACAGGGTATGCAATGGCATCTGCCCCTTTTTGTAAATATTCTGGTGTGAGGAGATCAGCTGCCAGGGTAGTGGGATTTAGTTTGTTAATTAGATATCGGATGGTGGATGCAGATACAGGTTGGAGGGTGAAAGGGAGTGGGGTAGTGGTTGTGGAGGAGTTGTGAAAGGAGCTGGTGGGACTAGTTGGCTAGCTAGTGACTGGATGGTTTTGGTAAAATTGTTAATGATGTTAGCAGTTTCCTCTGGAGTTTTAAGGTCGCAAGTTGAGGGGATGAGGGTGGAGGTTTGGCCAGGGTGGAGCAGTTTGTTTACGCTTGCCCAAAATTTTTGAGGTTTGCTCTGGTGTTTTTGCTGAAGGGGTTGATAGAAGTTTTTTTTTGTCTAACAGTGTGGTTTTTTTGGTATCATTCCTTAGTTGTCGGAATTTAATATGGTCAAATGGGTCTTTGGAGGTGTGCAGTTTGTCCTATGCTTTATTTCTTGCTATGATTTTGGTTTTGGTTACTTTAGAGAGCCAGGAGGCAGTCTTAGTTTTGGCTCTGAGGGTGCGGATAGGAGCGTGGGAATCTAGCATGGAGAGAAATTTAGAATTAAAGTAGGCTACAGCATCATCTAGTGGAAGTTCTTTAAGTATGGCCTGATTGCATACTCTTGAGTTCATTCTGAAAGTCAGTGGAGTTAAAGTTCTTGTTTCTGACAGATTTATATAGAACTTGGTGGTGGTTATCTACTTCATTCTTAATGATGGAAGTGAGTAGGTTACCCGTGTTATACAGGTCTGGGTGATTGTTGATAAGAATCCAGTTCAGGATACTGCCTTTGTTGTTGGATTTATTTATTCTGGTGGGTGAGGATATAAGTTGGGTATAACCGTGAAGGTTTATATGTGTGGTGGGAGATTCAGCGGAACAATTGTTGCAGTCAATATTAATGTCTCCTAACATCATAGTTTCATGGGAGTATTTATTTTTTTATTATTTTTATTTAACATTTGTTGACCGGGAAAGTCTGACTAGGTTCCACAGATCCTGTTTTCAGCAGAGGACCGAGGAGAAATGCTCCAGAAGCATGTCTTTAGAATGGCATAGAAAGGTATGTTTTGGAAAGCCATAGGAGGAAGTCTTCTACAGGTATTTGCATTGTTGCTGGGGGGATATAAATGCAGGCAATGAATATAGATTTACTTTTGTTAAGCTGCACTTTGCTAACTAGGGCTTCTGCATTATTGAACAGGGGGTTGTTGTGGGGCTAGTGTGACATCTGTTGTGTTTTTAAACAGAACTGCTACTTCTTGCTACTCCTCCTCCTTTCCTAGTGTTACATCTAGTCTGTTGTACCCTGGTGAGATAACCTCATCATTTTAGTTCCTGGTTTTAGCCAGGTTTCTGTAAGATACAGCATACCAGGTGAGTAGGTAACTAGAAGGGCATGAAGATTATGGACCTTGTTGTTAATACTTCGGATGTTTAGGTGACAAGTCAGGAGAGAGTTAGAGGACCTTGAATTTGACCATATGTTAAAGGTGGTAGTGGGCTGGGACCTTGTGTGAAGGGTGAGTCCAGGGTTAGGGTGGATTTCCCCATCCCTCATCAGAGTAAATTGGTCAGTGATTATTAGTTTCAGTGCTTTACTTATTTAGATACTCATTTAGCAGTAGCTTTAACAGCAGTGCGCCTTGCATATTCGTGAAGGTGTGCTGCTGCTAAGGCTAAATGGACATGAATACTACTGAGTGCAGGGGGTGTCTTTGAGTAGTGCACACACCTCTAACATGCCCCCTGCACTCAGAACATGCCATACAGCACTTTTAAAAAGCATTTCAGAGTCCACTGATACTGAAAACAAATAAAATGGGTATTTCAGTGTCCGTGGACACTGAAATGGATAGGGGAGCAAGAAGTCAATGCAATGAGTGTGACAGGTTCTGTCACACATACCCTGCTTTGTAAAATTGTCATACAGCCATACCCCTTCAAGTGCTCATGTTTCCACAGAATGCCCTGATGCCTGCCTTACATACCTTTCAACCTCCTACAGCAAGAAAGCTGTACAAAGCCATAAATAATGGAGGAGACAAAGGCACAAAAATAGGGATATGTTTTAAATATTGCACATACAAACCTGAAAATTTGATAGAATAAAAGGTTTGCATTAGTATGGACTTCCTGAATGGTATGAAGTCTGAAACCCAAATGTCTGTCATCATGTTCTGAATCAAACCCCGAGTGATTTGCCAATGATTTGCTAGAAAACCACAGTCACACTGCCTAACTTTGAATGACATATCTCCCCAACTACCTGTCTCCATGGGGGTTCCCCAAGGATCCATCTTTGGACCCCTACTCTTCTCTGTTTTCACCAATAATCTAGCCTCTGCCACCAAACATGGCACATTCATACAATACGCAGATGACTCAACCATCATCTGCTCAGCCCAGTCCCTACCCAAACTGCAAAAAGTCACACAGGAATCCTTTTCCTCTGTTGAAACTTGGTTATCCGATGCCCAATTAATACTCAACCCAAACAAAACTAAACTACTCATCTTCCAACTCACCAAACATACTCAAAACAACTCTCACTTTAACATCACAGCAAAAGACAACACCACTATATACCCAACCGAACACACCAAATTTCTAGGAGTGGAAATAGACAATAAACTAAAATTTGACATTCACATATACATGACCATAAAAAAAGTCCACAAAAAACTAGGAGTATTGTACAGAAATAAGCAACTTCTCACCAAAGCAGCAAAGATTTTCAATAGCAAATTCCCATCTTATCTCCACCCTACTTTATGCCTCTCCAATATATACCAACCTAAGGCAATGCGATCTAAACAAGCTAGAGACCTGGTTCAACAAAATCGCCAAATTTGCCACAGGGGCATCCTACCATAGTCACCACTGTCTCTCACTTGCTGAACTGGGCTGGTTTGAACTCCCTCACCTCCTTCAATGGTATCAACTCTCACTCACCCACAAACTAGTAGACCATCCACTAAATGTCCCATCCCTCCAGAATCTACTCCACCCCTATCGCACCACTAGACCACTAAGATCCAGCAACAAAAATCACTTGCAGATCACTAAAGCCAATAACTCTGCTGGTGAAGCACTATTCTCTTGCACCGTAGCCAAATTATGGAACTCCCTCCCACCCACAATTACCTCCATACCATCATGCACCCACTTCAAAACTTTACTAAAAGCACACCTAAAAACATGCTGGCCATGCCCTTGCAACTCCCACTCTAATATCACCCACCCCATCCAACCACTACCTTTCTTTCCACTCCACTAACTACCTTGATTATAGCAAGCTCAGATGCTCATAAGCCTAGTACTTATTATACAGCAGGAACTTCTTATTGTAACATTTGTTAATGTCTATGTACTTCACAGATAGATTCTAGTTGTCTACTGATGTACTATGCTCTTCATCTGTAAATATGTTGTAAGTAATTGTTATGTAAATTGTTAATCGCTATGTAATCCAATGTAACTACTGTCTGTTTGTTTTAACTGTGGAGTTTTTCTCCCCGGGCCTCCACTGAAAATGGACCTACGTCCAGTCGGACACTCCCGGTCAACAAATACAAATAAATAAATAAATAAAAATAAATAAGAGCAATAATTAAAATCTGCCCCTGTGTGTCCCCTTACAATTTCCCTTACTGTGACTTACAAGGAGTACAGATGCATGTAAAAAAGTGGGTTGATTAATATTTTTTCCATCCAGGTATGTTTAAGCATAACACAAATAACCAGCAAATGAAAGATGGAACTCAGATAGAACTCAGTAAAACTTCATCAGAATTCTGATGAAGTTTTTAAAGCCGCGTATTAAACTACTGGTTACGCCTATTTACTGAGTTCTATCTGAGTTCCATCTTCATTTGCTGGTTATTTTGGCGTGCGGCGTTCTCTTTTCTATGTTTAAGCATAGCTGAATGGGTGTGCGAGGTTATGGCCCTCTGCTCAGCATTGCTAAAACATCTCATAGGAGATAAATAAGAATATACAGCTAAAATACTAATGCCGAGATAGGGTAGTGGTTAGAGTCCCGGTTTTGCATGCAAATGTTCACGGTTCAAGTACCAAGACAGGCATTTTATTTTTACATGGCAAAGCAGTGTCAAAAGTATTATTTTTATTTTAAATGATGGAGTAATTGATATTTGTCAACCAGGGTAGTGTAGATGGTCTACAATGTAAGTGAGAGTGCATATAACATGTGAAATCACCCATGTATACACAAGTGCCCCATACAATATAGTCACACCCCATGGTAATGTACACATAGAAGGACATCATGTAAATTAAATCATATACACTTACTAATATGTCAGTAATGATTAATTAAAAGTCATTATTCTGATATTCCCTAAAAATGAAAAGTGAGCAATGGTTAGCAGTGCTCAGCTATGGCTAGCTGGTTTAAGCATTGGTTAGATGTAAATGCTAAGCAGCAGTCAGCTCAGCTAAGCAGATTTTTGCACTGTTAAGCAATTCTCAACAATTACCCCTTTAAGCACTGTTCAATCCAACATACAGTTTAAATACAAGTGACAACCAATAAAAACACATAATCAGAATTAATGTGACAAACCTCTTTTTCTTAAACGAGGTTTTAAAGAGATGGCACCATTCAGGCCAGGTGAAACATCAGCCTTAAAATCAACAATCCATCTCAGCTCTATATATTCAGTTTTATTATGTAGATCTCCTTCTCTTAAGCTCTCATTAATTTTCTGTAAAACCAAGAATTTAAAGTTGTGCTGTGTACCATAATCTGATACATGTTTAGCCAGTGCATTTGTAGATTTATTATTACATATGTCATGGAACATCTGAATGGCAATGATGTATGTTGCTCCACTGGTACAGTAGCTAACAATCTAAATTTGAACACTAACTGTAGCTCGGATAAAGTACAGCCTGTGGAAACAATGCTGAGCCAATGCAACTTGGAAGTTGGATTATCTATGCCATTTGATTCAAAAGGACAAGACTAAGCTACCTTTGGGCTCCTAAAAACGGAGGTGGCTAACTTCACAGCACCCATGCAAATGGAGATCAGTTGCATGACCACCAAATCATACACCAATGCACTGTACGAACATGTTCACAAATTCTTGGATCTCACCATACCCAGTAGAACCAAGATGCTTTCCTCCAAAAAAAGGAAGCCAACATGGTGGTCCCCTGCTATAAACAAACTCTACAACAGAAGGAGGAAACTGATGTGGAATAAGGTGAAGTCCCAAGACTGGAAGAACTGCATTATCAGCCTCAACATAAAGTTGAGATCCCTCATCAAATCCTCTAAAGCTATCTATAAAAACAGAATTGCATCAGATAGTAAAGACAACCTCAAGGCCTTCTGTAGTTATGTAGAGAATCTCCACAGCAATATCCAGATTTGCTCTGAGCTACTGCACAATCATACCTCCTATAACAAGCCAACAGATATTGCCAATATACTGGCCAACAGATTCAGTGCCAACTTTACCCCTCTCCCCCCAAGGGACCAGTCACAATATTAGTAGATTGCCAGGCACCCAGTATTACTGCTGCACAGGTTAAAACAGCACTGTCAGATGGCCAAGAATACAGCTTTTATGGGACCTGACAATATCCCTGGCTGTGTTCTACATGAACTACAGAGTGTACTGGCACCTCACCTGTGTGTCCTGTTCAATCACAGCCTCACCTCAGGCTTTGTCCCTAACAAATGGTGCACTGCTACAGTCATCCCTCTCCACAAAGGAGGAGTGACTACAGACCCTGGGAACTATTGCTCCATTAGCCTGATGAGTCTTAATATGCAAAGCTATGGAATGCATCATCATGGACCTAATAAACAAGGATATAGGGAATCTCTAGACTCTGGATCCCACACAGTTTGGTTTTGTGAAGGGTAGACTTCTTTGAGTCAGTCAGACGAACTGTAGATGAAGGCAAGGTGGTTCATACAACCTACCTTGATCTGGCCAAGGCCTTTGATACCATTCCCCACTCAGGAATCATAAAAAACTGGCTAACAGGTAGAACCCACAGTGTGAAAGTAGATGACTCCAAGTCAGACTGATGACCAGTTGTGAGTGGAGTCCCACAGGGTTTTGTATCTACTTCTCTGAAGTCCAGGCCAACACACATGGATTCTGGCTGACAAAGTTCCCAGAACATTGCAAGTTGGGAGCTATTATTAACTCCCCGAGCGATGCTGACATCCTACAGAAAGGCCTCACTGAGACCGACTGGTGTCAGAGCCATGACCTTAAGCTCAATGCCAAAAAATGTGTCATCATCCCCTTTAGGAGAAACCTGGTTCCCATGAATTACCACATCAATGGTAGTCCACTGAACAGAGAATGCATTATAAGAGATCTGGGAACATAGGTTGACAGCAACTTCTCTTTTGACCACCACATTGCCACTGTGGTCAGAAAGTCCTTCTATGTGGCACATCTCATTGCTAAGGGTTTTGTATCCAGGAAGAAAGATGTTGTCTCCGTCTACTCTTCCATCATTAGGCCAATCATTGAGTACAATTCCCCATTTGGCATGTACCTCACTAAACACCTGTAACAACTGGCAAGACTGCAAAAGTACCTCACAAAGAGGATCATAGGCCTTAAACATTTGTCCTATATGGACAGATTAAAAAAAACTGCCAGCTGTTCTCTGTCTCATATCACCTACTTAGAGGTGATCTCTGCTTGATTTTCAAAGCCATGTCTGACCCAGCTCTGTTAGAAATGCTACATCTAAAGAAATTCCAATCCCTCTGCACCACACACTCCAGAGACCTAAGCCTCATTACCACAATCAACAGAACATGCTGAAGGGACAGGTTGATAACCCAGAGACTGCCCATGCTATGGAAAAGACTTCCCATACATGTCAGGCAGAGCACCTCACTAGCCCTCTTCAAGAGAAATCTTGATGAGTGCATGGGAAACAGAAAATTCACCCTGGGGATTACTCTAGTTGCTTTACTCAACAGAGGCACTGGGAACTAAGGTCGGGTGGCACGATTCCATGGCATTCCTATGGGGTAGGTGGGTCTATGTTATATATTTGAACATCCAAAATGTTGAATACCATATGGTCAACATTTGGATGTTCGAATATATAGCAAAAAAAAAAAAAACACACCTTAACAGTGCAAGCATATATATACATATAGATATGTACGTATCTATTCGCTGACAGCCCATTTCACTGAAACCCATTTGGTTGTAAAGCTCATTTCATTGACAAAAGTATTCAAGGCAAAAACCTGGGTTTTGCCCCCCTCCCCACTGTTGTGCGACTGTGGAGTTGTTATATATAGTTGGGGGGGTGTGGGGGGCACAGTCCCCCACATTGGGGGGGGCACAGCCCCCCACCTAGAATGTTTGTCAATGAAATGAGCTGTCAACCAAATGGGTTTCAGTGAAATGGGCTGTCAGCTAATATATATATATATATATATATATATATATATATATATATATATATATATATATATATATATATATAATATATATATATATATATATATATATGGAAAAAGCCTGACAAAGTGGGGGGATAAAGGGCAAACAATAGTGACATCTTTGAAATATGGCTGTCATATGTGTATAAGTCTGCTAGAGTAGCATGGTATGATTTAACATATAATCCCTGACAGATTCCAGGTCTGAAACACAAATGAATGTCATAATTTACTGGTGTCAATGCTGACATCATCCCAGTGTTTTATCAGAAACCTACAACTGTTATGGGGAACAGACGAAACATATTAGCCACGCGCATCTAGACAGTGTCTAGACATTTGGCCAGTGGAGAGGTATGACTGCAGTCATGTAAAAGCTGTGAGAGCTGCCAACCATTTCACCCAGCACCTTCTGAACCACAATAAGACCAACACGTCACTACCCCAAATTAGCTCTGGGAAATTACCCATGAATTTCCAAATACATCATCCACTACAGGGATGGAACAGTAGGGAAAAGCAGATATTGGTGTGGAAATGTCCACCCACAACCATTTACACCACTGTCACAGCAACATACCAATACCCCAAATGAACTCCAGATTAGAACGACTGTTTGAACAAACATATCCTGATTGCCAGTCACACACTATACTGACATATACTGGCCCAACTCAGTCTACTGAGAATCCTGAGGTGTTACAAGACATTTCTCAGTCTGCCCCTACAAACATATACACCTGATAGATCACCAGCAACTGTAGCAACATGCACAGTCAGATAGAAAAGGATTTATGGCACTCACATCTGCTACACTCCCTACTCAGCCCAACAAACATTTACACACAACACTGCTACACAATATTGGCAGTCTATTAACAATGGCCAGACATACAGAACTCTGATCTGTATAGATTTCCACAGAATGTCCAAGGTGAGGGACCATATTTATGGTCACTGCTGCATACCACTTCCAGGAGTCTGCTAAGTCACTGGCATGATCTCAGGAGTGCTGTTACTGCAAGACATCTGGACAAAACATGACATACTTTAGTGACAGGGGGCCAAAAAGAGGGACATATTTCACATAATGGTGTTACAAACTGAAACAGTTACTGGTGTTACAGGGTTTGTTGTAACATAACAGCCCTTAAGGATATGATGTCTGAAACACTAATGGATGTCAACATTTACTGACTACAATCCTGATAATATCTTACTGATTTCTCAAAAACAGATATTGTCTGAGGAACAGACCAAACATAATAGGCAAACCTCTGGGCAGTCTATGGACATCAGGACCATTGAGAAGTATGTCAGAGACATATCACTGTCAGACATCAAGTCACACAGAAAATGCATGTCCAGACACACCCAGTTAATCTAGCAATCCTCTATGTGTAGCAACAATACTTACAATCTGTATCCAGTTCTGGAGCTTTGTTGTTGGGCTGTCTCCGCATGTCTTGTCCTGAGAGATATTTTCCCCTATGTCTGTGAAGCTGTAACCCCCACACCTCCATAATGTCCTACACACAGGCAAGGAAAAGGGGCAAGGCCCCCATGAAGGGATTAATTATAGCACTGTGCTGCTGTGGCATTAGCTAATGTAAAGACAACACAGCTGCTCTGGATGCAAATAGCAAGTGGGAGACACCGATTGCTGCACAGGCCATCACTTGCTCATGAGCGTTAGCTGCAAAAGGCAAGCTGCTACCTATGCAACACAGGTCTAAACCGATCTACACAAAGACGGACTGCAACTACACAAATCTAACCATTTGCATTATTCTGAGGAAACTCTTCAGTACTATAACAGGTATGTCAATCACGTCAGCTTGTAATGGACTGCAGAAGAATGATGCAATAATGTCAAATAAGAAGCTAAGCACTAGGTCACAACAAAACCGGCTGGACTCACATGCTGCTGTCTGGCATCTATTGCCATTCCTGCTTCCCTTATTTGAATTGACATGGATCAGATTTCTGGCCCCTGAGTCACCCCAGAAAAGGTCAGCTCATGTATTAGTACTACTGGAGTGTCTGTTGTCCAATACTGAGTGTGACACTGCTAGGCCAGCTACCTGGGATGTTGTAAATATTCATATGTCACCTGTGAATGCTACTATGATACATGTGCTTGTCTTACAAATGTAACAGACTTCTATAGGGTATGTGCATAGTACACAACAGGAGCAGAAGTGTGTGTTGAACTGTATGTTTTACACTGAGCTCATACCTGACAACTATCCAGAGTTTTGCAGACTAACCACATGTCTGTCAAATATTTGTAGTCAATGCCTCATGCAGTTGTGTATTGTCTGGCACATCACTGGCAACCCATTAAAGACTGAAGTCATAACCTAATGGCATACATTTGATTGCCAGATGTCATAACCTATGGAGTAGACCTGTGAATGCGACACCATGTTTGCTGACAACTAAGTGTGTTTCAGCTAGATTCATAAAGTGACACTATTTTCCCTCCTTTGCCCACCAGTGATGTATGCCTTTGTGCATATGTCTTGCTCTAACAGGAGTTGAGGGTCTTACCATGAAACCCATGTCAATGCAAGTGTATCTTGTCCTGTAGGATGCTGACATTTGTGCAGCCAATGACACCTGCTTTGTAGATGTGGAGAGCACACTAACCTTGTCAGGTTACCTATCCCATCATATGTGTAGACCCCAAGTGGAAGTCTGCAAAGCCACAGGAGGTGGAGTGTTGAACATTGTCATACTAAGATCGGGTGGCACAATGCCAGGATAATCCTACTGGCTAGGCTTGTAAAGGCTCCAGGGCCATTAGCCTAGTACACACCTATGAACCTATACACATACACACCTCCAGGCTGGCCAATCAGTATGATGCATGGCGGATATCCCAAGTGTGGCTAACAGTTTAGAAAACACCTACTCAAATCATAGCTAGCTACAGGCCCCCGACCATGACTATGGACACCCACTACACCTATTGGGACTTGCTGGAGTCTGTCAGATTTCAATCATCTACCCTGCTCCTGGGTGACTTCAACTACTCAACCATAGTGTGCATGACCTATGCCACCTGAACATGAATGCACAAATATTCCTCAGCTTTGCCAATGGCAATGTAGTGGATCAGCCAGTCAACACTCCTATGACAGGTGGAAATATCCTGTACCTTGTCCTAACCAACATGAGTAGCCACTGTAGCACTCCTACAGTGTCATCCTCCTTGGTAAGATCTGACCACATAGCCATCACTGTTCAGGTCACTATCTCCCCTGCCCCCCATGTCAGAGTCAAACAAAATTAACCTTACATGACTGATTATAAATCTCCTCAGAGCAGGAAGAAATAGCTTTATAGCCAATGTCGCATCAGTTGGAACTAGCAGTAGTGTCCAGGCCCACACCACAATACTATGTGGGCACCTACATAGCTGTATGGACTCAACAATATCTGACAGGACATCACCACCTCCCTTAAGGTAGGGTAAACATCTGAGGTGGACAGGACAATACACAAATACCATAATAGGTGGAAATAATTGCTGGACAGGGCCAAGACGGAACAGGTGCCTTATTGGAAGCAATGTCACGTTGGTCTGCACAAGAAAATAAGGTCACAGTTGAATTGCCCTAAGGCTATCTTTGAGTTCAAATAGAACACATCCACCAAAGCCAATCACTAGGCCTTCCACACATGTGTCTGCAATCCCAGAGGGAACACACAAATCTGCTCTGTAATGCTGGTAAATAAAATTACATATACATATGGCATAGATATAGGCAACTGGCTGCAGACAAGTGAGGTGTATACATCACCCCCCTGTCCCCCTATCAGTACACATGTGCATACACAGTACCTGCCCCCTCCCCTCATCATCAGGAAGCAGGTCTGTAATGCATTCTCAAAGGCAACACACAGAAGTCTCCATAGGCCTAATACCAATCCTGGTTGCATCCTACATTAACACAGGCATGAGCTCTCAGATCTATTATGCACTGTAGTCAACCAAAGACTGAGCACCGATGTCATTCCATCTGCACAGAGGACAGCCACTGTTATCCCTATACACAAATGTGGAGCAATCCACCAACCCAGTCAATCATATTCACATCAGCCTAACTAGCCTGCTCTGCAAAGCCATGGAAGGCAATATCAAGGGCATTATGAACAGGGACATCAGCAACCTCAAAATGCCTCAGCCCAAACAGCATGGTATTGTCAAAGGGAGATCAGGCCTGTTAAACCTGGTTGGCCTCTCTGAAGTGGTCAATAAACACAAGGATGAGGGGAAGATGGTAAACAATGCCTACCTTCACCTAGCCCAATTCTCTCTCATAGGTTCATAGGTTGGTACTCGGCTATCAGCCCTAGGGCCTATACAAGCCTAGCCATAACAATTCCTTGGATATTTCTTCCCACAATATTTACTTCTCTGGACCCCTGTCTAGCAGGGCGACTGACATGATCCCCGGGGTGAATTTCCTATCTCTCATCCAATCATTAAGGTTCCTTTTGAAGATGGCCAATGAGGCACTCTGCTTGACATGTATGGGCAGTCTATTCCAGAGTTTGGGGAGTCTCTGGGTCAGGAACCTATCCCTCCAGCATGTTTTTATTCATTGTGATGACAAGGTTTAGATCCCTGGAGCGTGTGGCTCTGAGGGATTGGGATTTCTTTAAGTGGAGCATGTCCAACAACTCAGGGTTTGACATGAACTTGTATGTTAAGCAGAGATTGCATCTGAGTGGACGATATGCCACAGAGTATAGCTGGAGCTTTTTTTAGACGGTCAGCATATGGCATCTGCTTTAGGCCTGCAATTCTTTTAGTGAGGTATTTATGTGGCCTTTCCAGCTGCTGCAGATGTCTTGTGAGGTACATACCAAATGGGGCATTATACTCTCTAATGGGTCTAATGAGGGATGAGTACAGTGGGACAATGACCTCCTTTTTTCGGATGAGAAGCCCTTAGTGATGAGGTGTGCCACATAGAAGGATTTCCTGACTGTTGTGGCAATGTGGTTATCAAACGTGAGACCACTGTCCATCTGTGTCCCTAAGTCTCTCACTTTTGATGTTTAGTGATAATCCATTTGGATTTACTTTTTATTGTTTTCATTAATATTAAATTACAGTTTCTTGTACCATACTCATGTTTCATGCTATTTGGGACTCTATCTGCCTGTGTTTTATTTTTACTTGGTTTATTCAGCCTTTATTATTTCTTCAGTGTCACAAAGTATGTCTAAGGTGATTACATCAAGATCCCTTGTAAAGTATGGCAATGGGAAATGTACTGGGTGGGAGGAGGTTAAAAAACTTTACCCTGCAAACATACACACTTATAAACACCTTCATACACACACCCACACACACACACACACACACACACACACACTTGGCACAATTGAGTGTAGAACCCCTGCCTATCTAGTTATCTGTACTATAGGGTACTGACATCAGCAGGGCTGCTAAAGTATGGCACTGGGAAGTGTGGGTGGGAAAGTCCTCAAAATACATTGTCCTACAAATATACACACAAACTCCTGTACACACACACACACACACACACACACACACACACACACACACACACACACACACACACACACACACACACACACACACACACAGACACACTTAGTAGACATGAGATTGGAACACCTGCCTATCTAGTTATTTGTAATTACAAAGTTATTGCACATGCTACAGAGCTTACAGGGCTGACAAGTGCACAAAGGTACTTCAAAGATGAATGACATCAGCAGGACTGTTAAAGTTGGGCACTGGGATGTCTACTGGTTGGGAAAGTCCTCAAAATAATTCAGCCTACAAACATGCACATGCACACGCACATGCACACACACACGCGCGCACACACACACACACACGCACACACACACACACACACACACACACACACACACACACACACACACACACATTTGCTAGAACTGGGAATGGAAGCCCTGTATATGTAGTTATTTGTACGACAGTGTTACACATTTATCATATGCCCTATGTAGCTTATAGGGCTGACAAGTGCACAAAGGTACTTCTAAAGTGAATGACATCAGCAGGAATGCTAAAATAGGGCACTGGGAGGTGTTGTGGGTGGGAAAGTCCTCAAAATACTTCAGCCTACACACACACACACACACACACACACACACACACACACACACACACACACACACACACACACACACACACATACTTGCCGAAACTAGGAATAGAGCCCCTGCCTATCTAGTTATTTGTACTATACTGTTACATAGTTGTTGCATGCACCACAGAGCTTATAGGGCTGGAGCTGTGCAAAGCTACTTTAAAGGGTAATGACATCAGCAGAACTGCTAAAGTGGGGCACTGGCAAGTGTACTGTGTGGGAATGGCCTAAAACTGTTAAACCTGCAAACACAGACATGCACTCACATTTCCCAGGACTGAGGTTAGAACCCCTACCTATCTTAGTTATGTGTACTATAGTGTTACACAGTTAATGCACATTCTACAGAGCTTATAGGGAGGCCAGGTGTCCAGTGATACTTTTAATGTGAATGACAGCAGCAGATCTTGTGAGGTAGGGCAATGGGAAGTGTACTGAGTTGGAACAGCCTCCTAATACTTAGACCTACACACACACACACACACACACACACACACACACACACACACACACACACACACACACACACACACAGAGGTAGGTGATGTGATATTATAACCTCCACCTCAGTACTGTTACACAATAGAGCTTACCTTCATGCTGGTACATGCAAATGCTTATGACCAGTATGCCACTTTCCACAGCAGGACATCACTCTATGCTATTCAGGGTATCTGTGTGTGTGACTCACTGTGTGTGTGTCCACCTGTGTGTGTCTCTCTCTCTATCAATCTCTGTCTCTCTCTCTCTTCCCCACATCTTTGTGTGTGTATGCTTGACATATTGTTATCTGTTGCCCATATATATGTCTGTGTATCACACACAACAGATGCAGATATATCACATATGTGCCACCTACAACTAGCTGAGGGTAATACTGTCTGATGGGTGTGTCTAGGGACAGTTAAGGTGTACATAGCTGTCTGTATGCAAAGACATATATGCACAATACAGTTATATAGCCTGATGTGGATTCCCACATGCCCTGTGTTTCTCTAAGTGTAGGAACATGTCCAGTGTGACCTTCTATAGTGAGAGTGGGACTCCATTACAAAGATAGGTGTACTCCAGTCTGGGTTTTTGTGTGCTACAGCCATACCTCTCAAAAGTAAACAGTTTTTTTAGCAGATATTTTCTGACATATCTAAAGTCTGACACTGCAATGTATTGTGTCACTACCTGTATTGTGTCACTACCTAGTGACAGACATCGTCAGATCATCACAGTGCTTTACCAGAGGAATTCAAGATGTATGATGCACAGGCCAATATTATGAGCCTGACTACATTCTTGACCAAAACTGCCAGTTGAGAGGTGTGGCTACAGCTTATTGATGAAGCTGTGTAACAGTCCATCAACTTCGGTGATATACTGGCTGGGGATCTCCTACTTGTGTGGTAGTCTTTTTACCTGTAAAGTCATATCCTGGTGTGGCCATACCTCTCAACTGTGCATTAATTGGCAGATTGTCCAGATATTTGTCCAATTTTTTTCCATTTTACATAAACTTGTGTTTTTCTGGCAAGTTAGTGGCAAATAGTTAAAGACCGAAGTTAGAAAATAATGACAGACATTTGTGTTTCAGACTTCATAATCTTTGGACAATTCCTACTAATGCAAAACCCCTTATACTACCAACTTTCTCAGTATGTAATGACAATATTTACAACATGTGCCCATCATTGTGCCTTTGTACCACTTATATTTATGACCTTGTCCAGATGTCTTGCTGTCAGAGGGTGGGAGGTATGGGTGTGGCTACAGAGTGCATTCTACTGTGCAGAAATGTTCATTATATGTGTCGTATATTCAACATAGTACTGTGACTTCCAGATATGTCAGTGGCAGAGCAGTACTTAGTAATGTGGTGAACCACTGACAGACAGTTGTGTATAGGTTGATAGGTTGCTATGACATTAGTAGGGTATTGACTCTGAAGCCCTTATAACCCATGCAGACAAGAGTATAGCCCATGTTGCAACATGTCAACACACAGACCCCCTGTCCAGCAGGGACACAGGTGGGATTACAGGACTGTATTTTGTGTTTCCCATGCAGTTATACAGGGAGTACATCACTAGGGGTATTGAGGCACTTGACTTGCTGTTGACAGGGAGTGTATTCAACAGATGGGGGAGTGTGTGTTACACGTATCTGTCACACCAACAAGCCATACTGATATCACAGCCCAGGTTGATGCTGCACCTACAGGTTGATTGAGTAGGCCTTGAGATCCAGATGTGCAACAGCCCCATCAAGGCAGGGTCTGGATTGCTTTGTATGCCAGACAGGGGTCACCTCAGCAGAGTCAGTATGGAATGGGGAAGAGGGACAGTGCTGTTATCAGTCTAGTGTAGGTGTTTAGGGTTTGAGGTGAGGCCTTAATGTTTGCAACACCCTGGTGTGGAGTCTACATGGTCTGTGGTGTTGTAGGTTTGTGGAGTTCTCATGTGATTTTACCTCTGAGGTGTCCATTATTTGGGTTTTGTTTTATTGCAAACCTCCACTTACATGGATGTGTATTGTGCATTTGCAGGTGATGTTTACTGACTCCTTACACTGCATGACATGTATGCTACTGCACAATCTGTTCTGGTGTGCTCATTCTTCATTTGTCTGGCCAGTGGTTCCCCACTCCTTATGTGTGTTTCTTTGTCCTTCTGTAGTCCATTTACAGGCTTTAGCCACAGTGGCTGCTGTTATGTATTTGTAATTCTGATGTGGGTGGGGTACATGCCATTACATCACAAACAGGGATGTGGACTTCACACCTCTTGGTGTACCTATTTAGCAGGTTGTCCATCATTACACCACTCCATTTGTTGTGGTCCTTAGATGGTTTGTCTTACTGTATGTTATTATGAGGCTACATGTGGAAATAGCTGTCATATCATTACAGATTGACAGCTGCACAGGCCCAAATATGACAGTCAGACTATGGCCCACACATGGGGACAGGTTGTTAATAATGTTCTGCCAAACATAGACAGTTGGGAGACCGGTTTGGTAATTGTGTGCCTGCTCTTATGGGTTTGACATCTGCTTCCCCACTGTCTACCATTGCTGTTTTGACATGATCCTTTCTTGTTTTGCAAATAATTGGCAGGCAAATGCAATGTTAGGACAAGCAGTACCAATACACAAGACATATTTGTGCTCCTTTTGTGACAACCTGTGTTACCCCAGGTATATGGCTGTTGGCCAGTGACATGCTGTCAGTGCTGACACAGAAAGGTGGCAGCCTTTTATACACTGGCAGTACACTGACCTTCAGGTACCTGCTGTCTTACTAAGCACCATACCTCACCACTTCTATGAGCCAGACATCTGGACAAAGCCATAAGTGATTGTGAGACAGAGGGCTAAATATACAGACCATTTTTAAGTATTGGCCTTACAAACCTAGAAAGGTGATTCAATAACAGGTTTTGCATTGGCATGCATGTTTCTATAGGTTATGAAGTCTGACACTACAATCTGTCACTATTTTCTGACATTAGTCTTATGTGATTTGCCAATGAATTGCCAGACAACCACTATTTCATGTTATACAGACCACAATTATGATGCAAACCTCTAGACATTCTGCAATAGGTCTGTGCAGTTGATAGGTATGGTAGGCACTGTGTAGGTTACTCCAAGCTGTGTACTGTCCATATGTGTGGCTCCCTGCCCATGACCTGTACAGCTTTTCTGCATTAACAGCTATTGACATCTGGACAGTGTGTACAACTCCTACCGTAGGTGTAACTGACATGCAGAATACTTGACACTGCAGTTCTTGGAATATGGCCCTGTAAAAAACAGCACTGTACCTAGGCCACTACAACACAACAGCCTGGAGTAAGTGCTGGCCACATCTTGCCAGTATTAACCACACATATACATAGCTCATTGACCCCTGCATGTTGTTGACATGGAACAAGTTATAATGTTGATTGGGACAGCCCTGGCAATGTGTGCTCTGATGCTATTTCCCTGCAAACATACATGTTACTGCATTTCTATGGGAATATGGGTGTGGGGGGCATACCTGTCAACTGTACAGATTTGCACAGATTGTGCTGATATTTGCTTTACATTTTGGTACCATTTAGCATAGTATTGTGCCCTGTCTTGGAGACTAGAGGTATATCACTAAGGACCACAGGTCAGATTGTTTGTTTGTTTGTGTCTTTCAGCTTTTCCCAGTTAGGGGTCGCCACAGTGGAACTCCGGTCCGCTAATGATTGGCAGTAGAGTTTTACATGCTGGCTTGCCGGGCCTAACGCACAACCTTCAACAAAGGAATGCCCATTCACGCATGTCACCCCACAGATGACGCTCTAACTGAGAATCGAATGGGCAACGTCGAACTGTGAGGCGACGACCACTGGTCAGATTGTAATGTCATACATTTGAGTTTCAGACTTCTTACGCTTCAGAGCCTTACTGCAACTGCAAGACCTGTTGTGCTACTACTGTATAAGTCTGTGGGAGGGTATTTTATCATTGTCACCATTTGTAGGCCTTTGCCAGACATTTCTTTATGGTTTTCTACAGCTGACTTGCTGGATGAGGCTGAGGGGTTAGTATGGGACCCCCCCACACTGACTTCCATGCCTGTGACCTATGACCCTCCCAGTTGGCCCCCACATATACTGCAGTAGGATTCATCACCTTGGGTACTACTACATAGTGTGGGAAATCCAGTATTGGGCAAACATTTCCTGGTGTCCCACATAACTGTCAGTTGTCTGCTGCTATCCCAGTAGGCCACCCCATTCCCTTGCATGCATGCAGCAATACCATAGATATGCTACCAAAGCATACTAATCCATTCATTTATTGTTAAGAAGACTATCTTACCTTGTGCCTGTGGCAGATGTGAGGACGGGGCTTGAGGGCTGCTTATGTTGGATGCATGCAGTCCACTGCCTATACATGGTAAGTTACAGGTAGTGTGATGTGTGTGTCATCCATTTTCCTGGGTGTGCAAGTCAGTGAGAGGTGTCAGTTCCTGGGTCCCTACAGTGTCAGTGTGTGTGTGCTATGTGTTGCCTATTTGACAAGGCCAGGGCATACTGGGCATGCCTCCATCTGCTTACAGGGACTGGCTCAGGAGGTTCCTCCTCCGAGTCCCTCTGGCCTGTGGGGACCTTGGCAATGGTTGGGGGCTGTGTGGCCCTTCCATGTGATATTCCTGCTGCAGCTGTTTCCACAGGATCATACTGTTTAGCAGGGCACATACTACGAACATGTGTGCACATGTAGCTGAAAAGTACTGCAAGGCTCCACAAGATATGTCAAGGCAGTAGAACTGTGACTTGAGCATCCCAAACACAGCTCTATAATGATTCTGGTTTGTGCATGTGCCTCATTATGGCATTCTTGAGTGGGTGGGTGTGCATTTCTCATGGGTGTCTTCATCCACAGCTACAGTGCATAGCCAAAATCCCCCACCAGATGGCCATATGGGATGTACCCCCTGGCAAATCCCTAATACAGCTGTGAGGAATGCCAGATGTAGGAGTTGTGATAGCTTCCAGGGCTGCCAGCACAGACATTCATGATAACACCCAGGGCATTGCACATGACCTGGCAGTTGATGGAGTGGAAGCCCTTGCAGTTTAGGTAGACCCTACCCTGGTCACCAGTGATAAGGATGATGCTGAAACCCATCCCAGACTGAGGAGGAGAAGAGTGTTCAGACCCAGGGTAACCTTTCAGGGGCTACATGAGTTGGAGATAGTGGAGCACTACAGGGTGGACAGGGACATACTACAGCAACTCATCAAGCTGTGCCAGCCTCACCTCAGATCCAGAGCTAACAGAGGGGAGCCCAACCCAGTTGAAACAAAGGTATGTGTAGCCTTAAGAATACTAGCTACAGGTACTTTCCAAAGACCTACTAGGGACATCATGGGGGTCTCACAGGCATCTGCATCCAGGGTATTCCACCAGTTCCTGGATGCAATGTGAACACATACAGGTGAGCACATATATTTCCCCAGCACCCCTGAGGAGAGGACCAGCAATGTGCGTCTCTTCCACTGTGTAGCATTCTATCCAGAGGTACTGGGTCCACATCAAGGCACCACCTGGTGAAGAGGGTAGAGTCTAAGTCAACTGGAAGGGCTATCACTCCATCATCTGCTGGGTCATGTGCAATGCCCAGGACATAATGAATGTGTGCTGGCAGCCCTGGTAGTTATCATGACTCCCACATCTGGCATGCCTCACAGCTGTACCAGGCATTTGTCAGGAGGGACATCCCATATGGCCATCTAGTGGGGGATGCTGGCTATGCACTGGAGCTGTGGTTGATGATACCCATCATAAATGCATGCGCACACACACACACACACACACACACACACACACACACACACACACACACACACACACATACTGAAAAATGCCATAATAAGGCACATGCACAAACCAGGAGCATTGTAGAGCGTGTGTTTGGGATGCTCAAGTCACAGTTCCACTGCCTAGACATACTGGTGGAGCCCTGCAGTACTCTTCAGCCACATGTGCACAAATGTTCATAGTATGTGCCATGCTACACAATATGATCCTGTGGAAACAGCTGCAGTAGGAACATCACAGGGAGGGCCACATAGTCCCCTACCATTGCCAAGGTCCTCACAGGCACAGGGGGACTTGGAGAAGGAATCCCCTGAGCCTGCTCCTGTAGGCAGATGGAGGCATGCCCGGTATGCTCAGGCCTTGGCAAAGAGACAGCACATAGCATATACATTGACACTGTAGGGACGCAGGGACTGACACCTCTTTCTGACTTGCACACACAGTAAACTGGATGCCACGTACACCATACTACCTGTACCTTACAGTGTATAGGCTGTGTACTGCGTGCATCTGTCAGAATCAGCCCTCAAGCACTGTCCTCACAACTGCAGCAGGCACAATGTAAGTCAGTCTTCTTAACAATAAATTAATGGAGTAGTATGTTGTGGAAGCATAGCTATGGTATCATTGCATGCATGCAAAGGAGTGGGGTGGCCTATTGGGATAGCAGCAGACAACCAACAGTTATGTGGGACAACAGGAAATGTTCACCCAATACTGGCTTCCCCAGAGTATGAAGTAGCTCTCTAGGTGACAAATCTTACTGTTGTATATGTGGGGGCCTAACTGGGGGATCATAGGTCACAGGCATGGATGTCAATGTGGGGGTGACATACTCAGCCCTCAGCCTCATCCAGCAAGTCAGCCATAGAAAACCATAAAGAAATGTCTGGTAAAGGCCCACAAATGGGGATAATAATGAAATATTCCCCTACATACTTACATAGTGATATCAAAGCAGATCTTGCAATTGCATTAAGGCTTTGAAAGGTAAGAAGTCTGAAACCCAAATGTCTACCATTACAATCTAACCTGTGGTCTTTACTGATATGCCTGTATTCTCTAAGACAGGCACAATACTATGCTAAATGGAACCAAAATGTAAATCCAACATCAGCACAGTCTGTGCAAATGTGTACAATTGACAGGTGTGCCCCCCAACACACCCATGTTCCCATAGAAATGCAGTAATATTAATGTTTGTAGGATATTAGCAGCAGAGCACACATTCCCAGGGCTGTCCCAATCAACTTGATAACTTGTTGCATGTCCACAATATGCAGGGGTCAATGAGCTATGTATATGTGTGGTTAATACTGTCAAGATGTGGCCAGCACTTATTCTTGGCTGTCGTGTCTTAGTGGCCTAAGTACAGTACTGTGGTTGACAGGGTCCATGTTCCAAGAACTGCAGTGTCAACTTTTTTTCATGTCAACTACACCTACGGTAGGAGTTGTACCCACTCTCCAGACATCAATATCTGTTACTGCAGGAAAGCTGGACAGGTCAGGGACAGGGGGCCACAAATATGGACAGTACACATGTCAGAGTAACCTACAAAGTTCCTAGCATACCTCTCAACTGTACAGACTTTTTGCAGAATGTCCATAGGTTTGCATCATATGTTTAGTCTGTTTGTCATGAAATTGTGGTTTTCTGGCAACTTCACTGGCAAACCACAAAAGACTAAAGTCATTAAATAATGACAGATCATAGTTTTAGACTTCACACCTTTTAGAAAAATGCATGCTAATGCAAAACCTGTTATTGTATCACCTTTCTAGGTTTGTAAGGCCAATAGTTAACAAAGGTTCCTTATTTAGGCCTTTGTCCCCCAATTACTTATGGTTTTGTCCAGATGGCTGGCTCTAAGAAACTGAGAGGTATGGTGCCTAGTATGACAGCAGGTACCCGAAGGTCAGTGTACTGACAGGTTATAAAAGGCTACCACCTTACTGTGTCAGCACTGACAACATGTCACTGGCCAGCATTTATACCCCTGGAATAACACAGGTTGTCACAGAAGGAGCACAAGTATGCTTTGTATATCTGTTCTGCTTGTTCTAACATTGCATTTGCCTGCCAACTATTTGCAAAACAAGAAAGGGTCATGTCAAAATATCTATGGCAGACAGTGGAGAAGCAGATGTCATACCCATAAGAGAAAGCAGGCAAATATCAAACTGGTCTCCCAACTGTCTATGTTTTGCAAAACAGTATCAACACCTTGTCCCTATGTGTGTGCCTTTGTCTGACTATCGTATACGGCCCTGTACAGATGTCAGTCTGTGATGGGTTGACAGCTAGGCCAACATGTAGCCTCATAATAACATAGTAACACAAACCATCTAAGGACCCCAGCAGATGTAGTGATGTAATGATGGACAACCTGCTAAACAGGTACACTCAGAGGTGTGAAGTCCATAACCTTGTGTGTGATGTTACCGTATTTACCCTGCTCACACCAGAATTACAAATAGCAGCCACTGTGGGCAAAGCCTGTGACTGGACTACAGAAGGACAAAGAGATGCACATAAGGGGAAGGGGAACCACTGGCCAGAAAAATGGAAAATGTTCACACCAGAACAAATTGTGCAGTAACATAGGTGCCCTGCAGTGTATGGAGTCAGTAAACATAGGTGCTCTGCAGAATATGGAGTCAGTAAACATCACCTGAAAATACGCAACACACACCCATGTAAGTGGAGGTCCACAACAAAACAAAAACCCAAACAAAGGATACCTCAGAGGCCAAAACACATGAGAACTCCACAGACCTACACACCACAGACCATGCATAGTCCACACACCAAGGTCTTGCAAACACTAACGCCTTACCATACACCCAACATATTACTCATAGAAGACTCCACTCTGAGACACATAGATGTGCCTCTCACCAGGCTAAGGAGAAAGACATAGTCACTTGTTTGTTAGGTGCCATAATCTGCCATATCACACATGCACTCAAGTCACCCCACAACAGGTACAGGTATCACTCTGGCCTGGTCCATGGCAGTGTGAATGATGTCAGATGTACCTCCCTGGACTATAGGCAGACAGACATGTTTCAGCTTGCTGAATATGTGTCCCATGCAGGTATGTTCCTAGTCTTATTCAGCATGCTGCCATCACCCAGACTGATGGCTCAATATACATAGTAATTGATTATCCATAACAGTTGGCTCACTTGCTGGTGTCATCCCAGGGTGGATCCACTGCCTGGCAGCCTGAGAACATATGATCGAGAGACCACGCTGCTTTGCTAGAGATGGCCTGCATCTGTCTCACTTTGCCTTCAGGCCTCTGGCAAAGGCCCTTGCCCCCCCCCCCTGCCCCATAGTGCCTTTGTAGGGAAAGTCATGGAGTCATTCCTACCAACATAAAACACTCAAAACTAAAATTCAAGGCTATGCTGCTAAGCGCCAGGAGTCTAAACAAGAAAATGCGCTCATTGTAAGCAGTCATAACCCTGGAAGATGGGGACATTTGTGCACTCACAGAAATCTGGCCCACAGCAGCAGAGATAAACCCATCCTTACCTGCACATTCATCCTATCTCACAGCCAGACCCCAAAATGTGGGTAGCAAAGCCAAAGGAGATGGAATACAAGTATGTATTAGACAGACACACACTTTCAGGCTGGTCAAACAGTCTGACACACACAAGGCACTCCAAGTGCAGTCAACTGTTGACAAGACCCCTGTGCAAATTATACATAGCTACAGGCCAACATGTCTGACTTAGGATATCCGCCCCCCCACATATCTGGCCCTCTACAAATCTGTCAAGATTCCACCTGTCACCCTGATCCTGGCTGACTTATATTACCCAAACATTGATTGGAAATCCAGCCCTACCAGAACATAAATGCACAGAGATTCCCCCATCTTATCAATGCTACATCCTTAGGACAGCCACTTGATACCCCCACAAGATGTGATACCTATGTCAGACTTGGCAGTAACCAACATGATCAACCACTGCAGCACCCCTACTGTATCATCCTCCCTGGCAAGATCCGACAGAAAAGCGGTTACATGTCATATCACCATCTCTCCTGGCCCCCCTCTAGCCATGGTGTAAATAAAATGTCCCACAAGTTGATCATAACCTCCAGAGGGATGGTATAAACAGCAGAACAGCCTTCTACCCCACCAGAGGAAGAGGCACCAACTTCCAAATATACAGAAAACTTGTATGCCAGCATATAGATAGAGCTACACAGAATCAGGAATACAGTACAGTAAATAAAAATTCTCTCTTCCTCTCCTTAAGGACTCGCTTGCCAAAAAAAAAAAAAACAATGTAAATCCAAGCAAACAGTCATGTCCAAACAGGCTGTGCAAACTTTTATTCCATAAAAACAGGTAAAATGGTGATAAAACTGTGAGCACTTTCAGGATAACCCTTCTTCAGAGAATGAAACAGCTTTCACGAATCTATTTAAATACATTTAAACGCACAACCACCAGTCATCTCACTGCTCTCCTTTTCCTAAGGGCTGGTCTTAAAGGTATACATGTATTCAACCCTGGAGGATGGTTTGCTGCTAGTTCTATGATCCAGTGTAGTTCATTACATTCAGTGACATTCACTATGTTGTCCCCCCTTCTACTCACATGAGTAACCTGTATAACCAGGAACTTAAACGTGTGTGTTGGATTCTTAGAAGTATGCACATACAGAGCATTTTGTTCATCTTTCTGTCTAATGCTGTACAAATGATGATGTATTCTGATTAGGAAAAGGAAGGCAGTGGCATTGGTGGTTGTGTTTTTAAATGTATTTAAATAGATTCATGAAAGCTGTTTCATTATCCTGAAAGTGCTCACAGTTTTATCACTATTTTACCTGTTTTTATGGAATAAAAGTTTGCACAGTCTGTTTGGACTCGATTGTTTTCTTGAATTTACATTATTTTTCTGGTAAGTGAGTCCTTAAGGAGAGGAAGAGAGATTTTTTATTTACTGTTTTGTTCCTGGGCTCTTTTCTTTCCACATGACTGAGCAAAGAACAAAATATATTGAACTTGGTTACCATCCTCACAAACTACAACAGAACACAAGTAAGGATGTGTTTAAATTTGATATGGCATCAGATCAGAATCCCTTACTTAATTTTGATTTAAACAATGAAGGAACTTCCATTAACTCATGCTCTGTGAGTGAGAGAAATGACTATGAAACCTTTAACAATTTAAGCTCTTTTGTTAGCTTGGCAAGGAAACTGAAATGGTTACAATGGCAGAGGTTTCATATGGAGGCTTGCTTGCAGTTTAAAATAGTGCCAAAAGGTATGAGGGTATTATGTATGCAAGCACAAGGAGAGATGATTCCTGATTTACTTGCATGCTGGCAACTGATTAATGTAGAGAGTAGCTATCACTATATGCAGCTCTTTATAAAATATTTCTCTCCTTTTAAGCAGTTATTATGTAGTGATATAGAGAAAATATAAAAGCAACTGGAACAGTATACTACTGGGTTCCATTTGAATAAATATGCCGAAGCTGGTGACAGCATTAAACTGTTCGAAAATAAGTTGCAGGCAACTAAAATGAAGAAAATCCACAGGGACTATCATGATTTTCTTTAGGGACAAATCTTTACCTGGCTGAGGGAACCACAGGAAAGAACTGGTAATCTTCAGTGCCCTTGGATGATGGAAGGGAGAAGGTTAACATCTATTCCAGGTCAGGAACAACAAAGTGAGGTGAATAATTCGGATGTGATGCCTACAGAGATTTTATCCTCTGCAGAAGCAACAACAAGCATGGTGAATCAGTTATAGGATGTGGAGCCAGCAAACTCAGCACCACCAGACAATTTACATCTCGGAGCCAGGCCTAAAACTTAACTTGACAGAAGTGGGAAATGGGTTGAATTTTCCCACTTTCCTAGTACCAGTGCACAAGAACAAACACCAGAGAGGCTGCTCCCAACAGAGGGAAGTGAAGAGACAGAAAATAGTGGATTGACTGTTATGGGTGACTATAAACAGGTGGAAAGACTCAGAAGATACAAAGATAAATATAAGGGAAAGCACAAAATAAGCAATTTACTGATGACCCAAAAAAGTTTTATAGAGAATAGGGAAATAAGGTAAAAGGAATTGATAGACTGCTGGAAAAAAAGGAAGTAGATATATTTTGGAGAAGTATCTATGAAGATCCTGTGGAACATAAAGATGCTAAATGGATAGAAGTAAAAGGAAGAATAAGAAGTTTAAAGGTAAAAGATATGAAATGGGATGAAATAACAGAGAGATTGAAACAAAGTTGAGAAAAGCCTCCAGTTGGAAAACCCCAGGCCCAGATGCAGTACCTAACTTTTGGCTTAAAGTATTAACATCTTTACACGAGTATCTAGCCATGAGTAAGAACTATTTATATGCACACTCCGAACAGACACCACACTGGTTAACAACAGGAAAAACAATGCTCTTACTTAACAGTGAACCTGCAAGCTACCCTAAAAATTATAGACCAATATCTTGCCTTCTGATGACGTATAAACTATCCACAGGGATTGCCGCCGACAGAGTTTATAGTCATTTAGAAGAAAACTCAATAATGGCAGTAGAACAAAAGGGCAATAAAAGAAAGTCATATGAAACAAAGGACTACTCTAACTTTAGACCAATTGCTCTTCTGTCACCCCTAGGAAAAATCATGGAGAAATGTATTCATCAGCAACTTGTACAGTATCTCTCCTTACACAACATAGTAGCTAATTGTCAACACGGCTTTAGACCTCATCATAGCACCACCACTGCCCTTCTGTCCTTTGTAGACACCATCAATAAGAATTGTAACAATAACCTTCTCTCTTCTGCTTTATTCATTGACCTCTCCAAAGCCTTCGACATGGTCAACCACTCTTCCTTAATCCACATCCTTGAATCCCTCTCATTTGATAACCTTGCCATTAAATGGTTTAGTTCTTATCTGAGTAACAGACAGCAAGCTGTTCTTTGGGATAACCATATCTCTTCATTACTGCCCATCTCCATCAGAGTCCCTTAAGGCTCTATTCTTGGTCCACTTCTTTTCTCCCTCTATATTAATGACCTTCACACTGTAATCCCTCAAGCTACCTGTATTCAATACGCTGACGACTCTACAATCATATGTTCAGCTTCTTCCTCCGCAGATTTAATCTTACTAACTCAAAATATTTTTAATACAGTAGAAACATGGTTCACTAGACGGTACCTCCTTCTGAACGCTAAAAAAAAACAAACTTCTCCTCTTCTCCCCTACCACTCGAACCTCTTCACCAAACTTCACCATCTTGTCTAACAATGCCACTGTCATCTCTCCTGACTCCACAACTAAATTGTTAGGTATAACCATCGATAATAATCTCACTTTTGAACAACACATCAACAACACCATCAAATCAGTTAACAGAAAAATAGGATCCTTATACCGTATTAAACCTTTTTTAACCCCAACTACCAGAGCTACTATTGCCCACTCCCATCTTTTATCCACTCTCTGCTATGCCTCACCAATCTTAACCAACCTTAAGAAAACTAACCTAAACAAACTAGCTACCTGCTATAATAACATCGCCCGCTTCGCCACAAGTAACCCTTTCAGAACCCATCACTGCCATAACTTGAAACTTTTAGGCTGGCTTGAACTACAAAACTACCTTAAAACTGCACAACTCACTATTGCCCACAAAATACTACACCAACCTGATAACACCCCTAAACTCTCACAACTCTTAGTCCCCTATAGCAATCTTACCTCCCTTCGATCCTCCTGTAAACTCTTGGCCAGTTCTATTAAGTCTAACAACTCAGCTGGCAACTCCTTATTCACTAATTCTGTAGGTAGAATTTGGAATCTCTTACCTAGGGAAGTTACACAGATTACTTCCTTACCCCTCTTCAAACAAAAAATTAAACTGTACTTCCAAAACCACTGGCTTTGTTCTTGTAGTACACCAGACTAACTTCTCCTTATCTCCCTCCTTTCTCCTACTACTATGTTTATCTTAGTCAGTCCAGCTAATACCTTTTATCCTTTGACCCCTTCTTTCCTCTCTCTGACCTTCTCCTTTCTTTCTCTTCCCCCTCTCCTCTTTGCCTTTTCTGTCTCTTTCTTCCCCCTATCTTCTACCTTACCTCCTCTTCCTCTCTTCTAACTTGTGTGACACCCCTCTTCCATTTTTTCCTTTGTACCCTAATCTCTCTCTATATTTTAATATGCTTTTATTTTCTTTTTCCAAATTTATATCCTCTCTAATTGACTTTGTATTTTGTCATTATACAATTGTATGGCTTGTCTATTTCTTGTTTTTCTTTTGAGTTTATCAATTAATTAGTTTTTTACTAACTTGTTTTATTGTTGTATTCTTGTGTGGAGCTTTTCTCCCCGGGCCTCTACTGGAAATGGAAATATATCCAACTAGACTAGTCCGATCAACAAATGTAAAATAAAATAAATAAAATCATTTGTTGTTAAATAAAGTTATAGTGGAGAACTGTAAGAAAGGGAAGAATCTAAGTATGTCATGGATTGACTATAAAAAAGCATTTGATAGTATTCCACATTCATGGATAAAAGAGTGCTTAAAAATGTATAAGGTACATCCTACACTGATTTATTACATTACATTACAGTGATCATGAAACAGTGGCAGACCACTTTGCAATTAAGCCATGATAAAAGACAGAATAGTATCCCAGGGATAAAAATCCAAAGGGGGATATCCCATGGTGACTCCCTGTCACCATTGCTATTTTGCTTAGGTCATAGCTATAATTTGGCTTCTAGAAAACAAGAACGTCTAATGACTCTCATCTTCTCTTTGTCTATGATTTAAAATTGTATAGATCATCAGATGAGGAACTGAAAGCACAGCTGCAGGGTGTCAAAACTTTTTCAGATGATATTGGAATGTCATTTGGTCTTGATAAATGTGCAAAAACAAGCAGGAATGGAAATGAAACCAGAAGTGGATAAAAACCAGGCAGCAAATGAATGTGCTAAAAAACAAAAGAAAGAATATAAGGTGAAGGACCAGATGAGAAGACAAGAAATGTGGAAAAAAACATAAATATAGTTGCAAGTATAGAAAACTTCTGGCAAAGCCTCATGTTGATCAAGAACAAATGCAGGAATGGTTAAGGAGAGGTGAATTTACATCAAGAAATGGAAGGTTAATATTGGCAGCCCAAGATAGTGGGCTACATACACACTGGTTTACTAAGTAGAAAGTGTACTTGGTGGGAAAGTCCTCAAAATACTTTATCCTACCAACATACATACTTACAGTGCCCTACTCTAGCAGGCCTGCTGATGTCATTCCCCCTTAGAAGTACCTTTAGACAGCCTTCAGCCCTATAAGGTTTGTGGCACATACAATAACTATGTAACCACATAGTACAAACAACTAGATAGGCAGGGGTTCTATTCTCAGTTCTGGCAAATGTATGTATAGAAGTGTGTGTAAAAGTGTTTGTAAGTGTGTATGTTTGTAGGATAAAGTATTTCGAGGACTTTCCCACCCAATACATGTTGCAGTGCCATCCTGCTGATGTCATTCCCCTTAAAAGTACCTTTGTACAGCCCTCAGCCCAATATGCTCTGTGGCATGTGCAATAACTACGTAATAGTATAGTACAAATAACTAAATATACAGGGGTTTTACTCTTAGTTCTGGCAAGTGTGTATGTGTATGTGTATGTGTGTGTGTGTGTGTGTGTGTGTGTGTGTGTGTGTGTATGTGTATATATATATATATATATATATATATATATATACATACATACATACATATATGTGTGTGTGTGTGTGTGTGTGTGTGTAAAGGTGTTTATAAGTGTGTATGATTGTAGGGTAAAGTATGCTGATGCCCTTCCCACCCAGTACATTTCCCATTGCCATACTTTACAAGGGCTGTTGATGTAATTTACCTTAGAAGTACCTTGGGAGACTGTTAAATCCTATAAGCTCTGTGGTACATGTGATAACTGTGTAACATTGTAGTACATATAACTAGATAGCTAGGGGTTCTAAACCTAATACTGGCAACTGTGATACTGTGTGCATGTGCATGCACATGTGTGTGTGTGTGTGTGAGAATCATATCCTCTGGGAGTGTGGATTATACCATTTTGAGGCATGTGCCACCCAGTACACTTCCCATTGCCCTACTTTACAAGGCCTGCTGATGTCATTCACCTTAGAAGTACCTGTATATACTCTTCAGCCCTCTAATCTCTGTGGCATGTGCAATAACTGCGTAATACTATAGTACAAATAATTAGATAGTACATGACAACTATAGTAGTGTGTGTAAGCATATCCCCTATAACTGTTGGGTGTGTAGGTTATATCATTTTAAGGCCTGTTGACCCCCTCCCCATGTCATTACTTTAAAAAGCCTGTTAATGGCATATGCACCATGTTAAAATATCCAGATGTCTGCAATCTATATGTGGTCTGTGTCCCCTAACAATGGGCATTTATTTGATATCATTGCCAAATATGTCACAGTTACCATAGTGACAGACATCATACCCGACTGAAACATCATGCTGATACAAAGTCTGTTACTCTATCATTTGTCCAGGTTTGTAGGAGCAGTAGATGAGACCATTCACTGTTTCTGGTGGTTTATCCCACCATCTATGAAGGCATTCCCAAGATTGTGTGTTGTAAGAGGTAGTGGGTTATGTCCCAAGCATATTATCTATGTTGAGCATGTAATGTGTATGTAGTACTATAGTACATACAAGTGGATACATAGGGTTACTAATCTGTCTATTGGCAATTGTGTTTGTGTTTCTGTATGCACATCTCCTGTGGCTGTCTTTACTGTATGCATGTGATGGCTATACCATTTTGTGTGCCTCTTCCACCCTGTGAACTCCCCCATTGCCAACCTAGTTTCAGCCCATATAGGTGTCATTCACCTTAAAGCACAGTTACACATTTTCTAACACAAAGCCGCTATGGTGCATGCAATGGTTGTATTACTGTGTATTGTACATAAATAGATGGGTAGGTCATCTAATCTGAGAAGTGTCAGCTCTATGTGCATGTGTGTTTCAATGCATGTCCCCATGCAGCAGTGTGTGTGTGTGTGTGTGTGTGTGTGTGTGTGTCAGATGGCTTTACCATGTTAAGGGCCTCTGAACCCACCATTGGCAATCCTAACAGCCCTTGCAATTGTCACCCACTTGAAGAGTAGTGGCAGACACTGCAACACTACATTACCTCTGTGGTATTTGTGTTATGTATCTAGCACTATCGTTTGTAAGACTGGGCAGGAAGGGACTGTGCTTAGCCCTTCAACAGCTGCTCCATGTACAGGACTATGACTCTGTGTGCACTACCAGCATGAGAGGCCAGACTTGCATATGAGATAGCAGACACACATGCTGGTGATTGTCAGTTAGAATAACACAGGCTGACCTGTGTCAGGAATATATACCCCAAACCTGTCATACACAGTACCGTGCATACCCTCATCAACTGCATGAAGGTTGAGTAGATAGGAAAGAAATGACAGGAGCAACAGGTGCTAATAGTTGAATCTGTTGCGGTTAAAGTAATGGCTAAGTGTGTGAGGGACCTCTTTCCAGTACTCAAGTAACCTCTTCTGTATGTATGAACCTGTGGTACTACAGAACACCCAGGTGACATGTATGAAGGCTATGGCTGTGTCAAGGGGTATGTATGCAAGGTCACACTGTCTGCCCCAATTGTCCCTCACACACTGTTGCATGCATACACACCTGGAAAACATGTACATATATAGCTGTATCTTAGCTATGAAAAGGCCACTGTGTTTCCACTCTGCCATACTCATCATTGCTACTGTCAGCAGGCCCACAGCCTGCAGACACACAGACACCTGGAACACAAACAGAATACAGTATGTCAGACTAAGTCAGCAGTTCTAACAGCAATAATGCATCATGACTAAAATGGTACATACACTTTGATGTGTACCTTAACTATTGCCAGCAGACAGCACCTTACACAGCATTACATTACTACACTATACTATATTCACCCTGTGCATCAGACCCATATTAGCATGTCTCTGCATCAATGATATGGATAACAGGGATGTGGCACAGGTATCATCACATGTACAGGGTGTGGTTTGGGTTTGCCTGAGGCCGAGGCTGGGCCATATGGTTAACATCACATGCGTGTGTGTGTGTGTCTGTCTGTCTGTCTGTAGAGGTGGAGTTCAACTGGGCTGTGCAGAGGAGCTGTGTGTGTCTGGTGGTGACCTGCCTGTGATAGAGATGTGTGAGTGTTTGTATGCACACAATCAAGCCATGTGATTGCCCTACACAGGGTTATGTTAGACAGCTGTGTATCATACATGTCAGGATGTACAGTTCACCATCTCCCGCCAGGACATGAGAATTGGTTCTGCCAAGAGTTTCACTGGCACCACCAGGACCAAGGCCAGATGCAGTACTACTCTCTGATGGTGACTTCTGTCTGCTGGATTCACATCCCTGATGGGACTGGCCAGGACCACTTGCCCATGACCTGCTCTGTGGACAGCACCCTCCCTTCAGTAGTGCTGGTGGTACTGCCACTACGGGAGTGTGAATGTGCATGGACATGTAGGCTCTCAGCTGATCTTGTTGCTAACCTGTGTCCATGTGGCTGATGTCCTATTCCCACCACATGCTCAAGAACAGACTTTGCATGGTCAAGCAGTGACAATGTCTCTCCTCACCATCTATCCACAACATCAGCAAAATTAAATACAGCATCAACAATGCCGTGGAGGTAATCACACATGGCATGAAGCACTGCATCCATGACCCTGAGCATCTGTCTGGTGTTGCAGTCAGTATGTGCCTGTGCTTCCATGATGGACTGAAACATGCATCTGGTGACACCTCCTGTGACACTTGTGACAGGGGCTAGGTGGGAACCAGCCCTCCTTCGAGCACCCCTGTCAATCTGCCTGTGTGGGACCTCACCTGCTATCTGGCTATGGCTAGTGTCTACATTCACACTTGCCATAGTCACCACACCAGTCTGTTCCATGCCACCACCCTCCAACTGTCCTTTATCTGTGGCTGCTGGGGACTGGGTATGTGTGGGCATACTGACTGTGTGCAGGGATATTTTGGGTGAAAGTGGGATACCAACCAGTGGCACAGATTCAGCCCACGACAATCCCACCTGTGCCTCACTATGAACACTATCATCATCAGAGTCTGCTAAGACACTGACATCAGGTTTTGAGGGGGAGAGACACCAACCCTCGTGTTCACCTGTGAGGGGAAGACAGAATATGTAAATTAATACCCTGGAGTATGTTTGCTGATACACACACACACACACACACACACACACACACACACACACACACACACACACACACACACACACACACACACACGCACATGCACACAGAGATGCATACAGCTGAGGTGGCACAAAGGCATTATACAGACCACACAGTCTCTGAATGATGACATGCACAACACACAGATGACAACATACAAACTCTGGATAGGCCATCAACAACATACAGTGCAGCTATGTCCACTTAATGTTGCTACTCATACACCCCTCTGAGATACGTGAGGAGTGATAGTATGTGATGGTCCTTCACCTAACACACACTGCATCTGTGTACGCAATATGGATGTACCCCTGTATAGCACAGTGGCAACACCTACAGAAGCATACTTGCCAATATGTTACAGCTCCTGTGAATAGGCCCCTGTGATGACCACAGTGATGCACTGCAGTTAACCCCACAAGTGAACATGCACATATTGTAATATGGCTAAAAGTAACAGTTGTGTGCATGGAAAATGCATGCCTTTAACATGTCTAGGGTATTGATGAGCCACAACAAGACATTTCCATACTCACCGGCTTCAAGCTGCTGTTCCACAGCCAGACCAGAAAGACCTATGTAGTTGTGGGGGAGATGTATTGTCAGCACACTCACATGTGGCATTGGTACAGGAAAAGGATGAATTTCTGAACATGTACAGTACAAGGTCTGATACTACACAATTTGCTGTCATTCACTACAGATGTGCACTTGTGTGCATTACAAAACCCCATCCATAAATGCAGTTTGACCTGACATATGCTTCTAGATACTCCAAGAATGCCAGTAAGAATGATACAGTATAGAAGTGATATCCACTGGGGCTTTAACTGAATGCTCCTTACCTGTTATCTGGGTGCCACCCACCTCCACGACTGAGGTGTGGATGGTTTCCTGGGGTGCAGTGGCTGTCCCAAGCTTGGTGAGGAGCTTCTCTGTAGGTGTCAGTGGGGCCTGCATAGCAGGACCCCCACCTGTGGCTGCATGGTCCCTGGCCACTGCAGCAGCCCTCTGCTGGGCATGGTGAATATGGTCAGTTCCCCTGTGTCTGACCTGCTCATCGGTACACCCGTGATGACCCAGGTTGTTGATGGTTTCCAGTAGGTCGTTCCACAGGGCAGTGCATTCCAGCTTCTGCTATCTGCTCCTGCTGAATAGCACTGTGTGGTGCAGTCTTAAGGCATGTAATATTGCTGCAGTTTCAGCTTCCGAAAAGGGTGGTAATCACTGTTGCGGCATTGCACCTGTAAGATATGAACAGGGAAACCCATCACATGACCTCATATATTTGGCAAAATTATGTACAGATCCTGCACATCCAAGTCTGCTAGCACTATCCACCAATAACACTCACATCACCTCCTTGCCATCTGTCAGCACAGTATGTGTGCAGGTAGTGTCACCATACTGACATTACAGCATACATAGCACTCCTGATCCTGATGTTTCATGCCACCCCCAATGAGGACCATTCATGTACATAATCTTCCATTCATCACTCTCATTAGTCGGCACATGCAGCAGCTGGGGACATCACAGAAGTTCCCTACCAGGCCATATCAGCCCATCAGACATTATCATACACTTGTAGGCTATGAGGCCAACCCTCTACCCGGTGTCATACATACCCCTCAAGAGTTACCTTACTCTTGCATGCCAGGCAATCACCCACTCCACATTGCTGGGACTGCTATATGAGTGAAGGTCATGCTCCACTCTAACACACACGCGCACACACACACACACACACACACACACACACACACACACACACACACACACACACACACACACACACACACACACACACACACACAAACATGGTAAAGTCTGGCTTTACCCCAGACTTTAAGGTAGTTCTGACTGCCACAATCCATCTCTGTAACAGCTACTGTAAGGTCCTCAACAAAGGGTGACATATCCTACTGTGTGATGGGCCTATTAGCAAAATGGTAAGTGTGACCATGACCAAGGCTTTTGAAGTGAGCCATACGGTGTCACCAAGTGCATATGCAAGTACTGTAAGAGCTGACTTACTGCTATACAGACCAGACACAATGACAAGGTTTAACAATATGTGATAATAACTAATAAAGGAACAAGAGAATGCAAGTAACTACACCATTCAAATTCACAGGAATTAATTTCAAACAACATTGCAGGGCAGTCTGCAATACAAACAGGAAATATGTAAAGTACTATGTACATAGGTTCATAGGATGATACTAGGCTATTGGCTTGGATGCCCTCATAAATCTAGCCCAGATTTTTGCCCATGTCCCTTCAAAGCCAGCACCTGTTTCCCCTGTCCAGCTGGGACACAGGCAGTATCCCAGGGGTATCATTTCTGTTTCCCATGCAGTTGTCCAGCTTCTTTAGGAGGGCTATAGAGGTACTCTGCTAGACATGGGGAGGGAGTGTATTTTACAGACAGTGTATTGTTTGTGACACAAATCTATCCCACCAACAAGTACTATTAATATCACAGACCAGGTGAGGGCCTTGTGTGCAGGTTGTGTGAGTGGGGTTTGTCTTACGGATATGCAGAAATGCCATCAAGGCTGGTTTGGAAATGGCCTTGTATGGCAAACACAGGTCACCTATGATCAGTCTGTATGAGACTGAGTAGAGGGACAGGGCTTTCAGCCTATCTGTATAGGATAGGTGTTGCAGACCCTGGATTTTCCTGGTTAGGAACCTCTGTGGTCTCTGCAACTGCTGCATTTGCATGGCAAGGTACATGCCAAAGGAGTCATTGTACTTGGTAATGAGTCTGATAACAGTGGAGTACAGGGATGTTATGGCCTTCTGGTTTCTGGATGACCTACCCTTATTTGTGAGGTGGGCTATGTAGACAGCCTTCTGTACAATGGTGCCAGCGCAATGGAAAACTGTCAGGTTGCTATAAACCTCGGTGCAGAAGTTGCCTCACACTTGATTGCATGCTCAGTACATTGTTATTACTGTCATAGTGTGGATGACCTCTACCACAACAGGGAAAATTATGCATTTCTTGGCATTCAGTTTGAGGCAATGTTTCTGGCACCAGTCATTAATTTGAGTAAGGATTTCTTGGAGGATGCTCACATCAGTAGGGGAATGTAAGACAGTAGCCATCTTGCAGTCATCAGTAAACCTGGTCAGCCACAGACCACTGGTTTTGTCTTGAACCTCAGACAGGCACATCTCAAACAGTAGAGGCCCCCAGACCGATCCTTGGGGTACACCGCTCTTTAAGGGTCTATTACTAGAGTTGGCTTCCACTACTTTGACCGAGTGGGAACTATCATTGAGCCAGTTAGCTACCCACCTGTTAACATGCAGGTTGATGCCTAGCTGTGTAGGCTTATGTATCATGGCCAGCTGGGATTATTGTCACAGGCTTTGGCTAGGTGAAGGTAGGCAGTGTGCACTGTCTTCCCTTCATCCATGTGTTTGCTGACTGCTTCAAAGAATCAACCAGGTTTAATAGGCCTGGTCTCCCTTTGACAATGCCACACTGTGTGGGGTCAAGCATTCTGAGGGTGCCGATGTCCCTGTTTATAAGGTCCTTGATAATGCCTTCCATGCCCTTGCAGATCAGGCTAGTTAGGCTGATGTGCATATGATTGGCTGGGTCAGTGGATTGCTCCACCTTTGTGTAAAGGGATGACAGTGGCTGTCCTCCATGCAGATGGGATGACACTGATGCTCAGGCTTTGGTTGACTACAGTGTGCAATGGAGCTGAGATCTCATGCCTGAGTTCATGTAGGATGTAGCTATGGATGGTATCAGACCCCATGGAGACTTCAGTTTGTTGCCTTCAATTGGGCATTATGGACATGCTCCCTGATGATGAGGGGAGGGGGGCAGGTGCTGTGCATGTCCTTGTGTACTGATGGGAGGACAGGGGGGCTGAGATTTTCACTTAACCTGTTTGCAGCAGGTTGGGTACATCTATGATGTATGTGGTGTTATTGACCACCACTACAGAGCAGATTTGGGTGTTGCCTCTGAGACTGCAGACATATGTGAGGAAGACCTTGTGACTGGCTTTGGTGGATGTGTCCAATTTGCACTCAAAGTTAGCCTTAGGGTAATTCACCTGTGACCTTATTTGCTTGTCCATACAAAGGTGACATTGCTTCCAGTTTGGCAACTGCTCCTTCTTAGCCCTGTGCAGCAGATATTCCACCTATTATGGAGTTTGTGTATTGCTGCTGTCCACCACAGAGGTTTACTCTACCTTGAGGGAGATAATTTTGTCCTGTCAGGTATTGCTGAGTCCATACAGTTATGCAGGTGCTCATATAGTATTTTGGTGTAGGCGTGGACATTACTGCTAGTTCCAATTGATGGGACTGTGGCTGTAAAGCTACTTATACCTGATCTGAGAAGATTTATAGTCAGTTTTGGAAAAGTGTGTTTTGTTTGACCCTGACAAAGGGGGGGGGGGGCAGGGGAGATGGTGACTTAAAAAGTGATGGCTTTATGGTCAGATCTTACCAAGGAGGATGACACTGTGGGAGTGCTACAGTGGCTTCTGATGTTGGTTAGGACTAGGTACAGGATATTTCCACCTGTCATAGGGGTGTTGACCAGTTGATCCAGTGCATTGGCATTGACAAAGCCAAGGAATCTCTGTGCATTCATGTTCAGGTAGAATAAATCATGCACACTATGGTTGGGTAGTTAAAATCTGTCAAGATTCAACCCTCTACCTTGCTCCTGGGTGACTTTAAGTAACTTCAGATAGGTGTAGTGGATGTCCTGAGTCATGGTTGGAGGTCTGTAGCTAGCTATGATTTGAATAGGTGTTTTTTCAACAGTTAACTGCACTTGGGATTTCTCCTGTGCGTCATACTGTTTGACCAACCTGGAGGTGTGTATGTGTATGATAAAGTTTAAAACTTCACCTCCTTTGGCTTTGCAGCCCTCCATTTGGGGTCTGAACATATGGTAGGATGAGTAACCTGGTGAGATTAGTGTGCTCTAAACAGCTTCAAACCAGGTTTCAGTATCTGCACAAATGTCAGCATCCTCCAGGACAAGGTACACTTGCAATGACATTAGTTTCCTGCTAAGATTCTTAGCATTTAGCAGCATTACCTTTACATTTTGTTTAGTATAAGCTTTCATGCTGGTAATATTCTGCTCATGACTTTGCCTTCAAAAGGCACTATGGGGGAAGGCAAGTGCCTTTGCCAGAAGCCTAAACCCAGGGGAGACAGATGAAGGCTATTTCTGGCAAAACATTGTGGTCTGTCAATCATGCACTGTCATGTGACTGAGACAGCAGGGATTCTAGGCTCTTAATGAAATTGCATCTCTCACATATTGTGTTCCTAGGTGGTAGTTGCACACAGCTGTTTGTGTACATAAGGCAGTGGCTACACTGTGTTAGGATGCCCATATCAACCTGACTAGCATGAGAAAACACAGGAAAGCACAGGAAATTGTCCATCCATTGTTATCAATATCTGTGGACGAAAGGTCAGGGATAATAGAGTGGGTACTATCTGATGATAGCACCTATAGGTGTGAGTATGGCTGGATAACATCAAGACAGTACCTGCAGGCAAGGGCCTCACTCACACAGGTAAGGGAAAGAAATGCAACTGAGATACCTCTCAAAGTGTTAAGACTGCACAAAAGCACAAAGCCACGCACATGCTGGGTTTAAATACCACAACAACGAAAGTAAAATAGGAACACTGGGAGTGACCAATCAACCCTTGTCCCTGAGTCTTAGCTCAACATCCTACGGCAGACCAGTGCCAACCAGTTCACCTACTTCTAGTAAGTGCAGGCAGGCCCTGGACAACACTAGATGGCGTAGCAGGAAACACACAAATCAGACAAACAGATGTGACTGCAACAAAGCCTGTAACCAGACTATGCTAAAGGTATTTAAAATCTTTTTAGGTCAGTGTAACACAGGTGAACAGATACACACTTACATATGACAATAGCAAACAACAGCAAACAAATTTAAATGGATTAACCAGTTAACCAATAGTAAAGCTTAGAACAAAGCCCTGTTCCAGTACTCTTCAGTCACGCAACTTCTAACTGCACATTCTTGCTACTTAGGGTGCAGGAGAACCCTCTCCAAAAAGAAGGCCTGTATTAGTGCTCAGGTTGTAGGAACAAAGCTATATTCAGAAGGTCAGAATGTAGTGTATGCTACAGCAAACAAGGTATACCAATGTCAGACAAATACAGTTCAAGTGAGCAGTCACAATGAGCCTTTAACCAGCAAGTTGCAGCTCAGGAGGGCATAATATAGCCTCCCCTCCCACAACAGTGCAGGCCACAAATCTACATCATGTAAAACAACTGGCCTGAAGCCCATGTGCTTAAATGCACAGCCTTAGCATAACAGATTTTCATCAGGCTACTGACAAGCAATAATACATGAAGCAGAATAAGTGCAATTGAGTCACTGTAAGAAAAGGCATACAGTAACATGTTTTTTGTTTATAGGTTATGTGGGAAGGGATGAAACACGATAATGTCTGGCTGAGAAACAAAGGAGGTGGGGTGGGGTGGTGGGATGAGCCCAGCCCTCCCTAATGATATCTGTCTACTCAGTAGGATAAGCTGATTAGATACAACTGGGAGGTGTGTTCAAAATGAGATTTGTAGTAGGGGCGGCCAAGTCACATACCAACTAATATTTGAACACAACAAGAGGGAACCTTTACAACTCGAACAGAAGAGAAAACTTGTAAAAAACAAATGCAGTACTGCAATATGATACAAAATATATGTGACCAAAGCTTAACTAAAGAACTTCAAATCAACATTAAATGCAGAGATGACTGATACTCAGAGCACTGCACAACACAGAAACACTTCAGCTAACTACAGATATTTGTAATTAAGGGAGCAATGCTATGCCTCAGTTATGCACACTACTTAACTGCTGCTATTTACATGTTTCAAAGGAATTATTTTGGTAACCTTTAACAGACCCTAGCCAAGAGCTGTTAAAAGTACGACAGAACCGAATATGTATAACCAAACAAATGTAATACTACAATAGCATACAAAATACAAGTCATCAAAGCTTAAATACTGAGCTTCTAATCTTAATTACATGCAGAGATGACTGATACTCTGAGCAATGCAGACCACACAAACATCAGACAGATATGCCATATTGCCATATATATGTAAACAATGTCACATTTGCCTAGTTCCTATACAACATGCAAAGCTGTTTATGTATGACAGGTCTGGAAGTAATAATCCACATTAATGCTGCGTTATGTCATATTACATCAGTGTTTCTCACCTGCCTTCATTTCACAGGCTAACAGCAGATAAAATACTTCTCTGCAATAAGGTACATATCTTTCTGATGTGTGTGTGTAGCACTGGAAGTCATAACATAGTTAAACACTTTTCCAATTTCAACTTAGTAATTATAGTCAACCTAGTAATTATTTATGTTTGAAGGCAATACAACAACCTGTAGGTGTAAACATTTATGTCTGTTTGGTGCACTGGAACTAAGATAATACATTTGTAAAACAAGTACAGCCTATTTACTTGACATTTTGCAACTCAAGTCTGTATGTTTGAGACTTCCAGCTTCTACTATTAATCCTTATATGTGCACAGGTAGTACTTGATAAACATTTGTTTTTTATAAGTATGGCACACTGTTTACACTCTCAGAGCTCAGTCATACCTCTCAACCTGTTAGAATAAGACATCTGGACAAAGGCACACATCAGTGGGGGGCAAAGGCCAGAAAATAGTGACACTTTATAAATCTAGCTGTAACACACTTAGTTGCTAGTGAAGTAGGTTTTGCATTCGCAGGAATACTCTCAAGGATATGACATCTGACATTCAAATGTATGCTATTATGTTATGACTTCAGTCTTTACTAATTTGCCAGTTATTTGCCAGACAAAATACAACTGTATGAGGCATTGACACAAATATGAGGTAAACGTGGTCAGTCTGCAAAACTCCTGACTGTTGAAAGGTATGAGCTCAATATATAACATATAGTTTAACACACAGCTGTTTACTATGCACATACCCTATATAGGTCTTTTACATTTGTAAGACAAGCATATGTATAATAGTAGCATTCACAAGGTGACATATGAATATTTACAACATCCCAGGTAGCTGGCCTGGCAGTGTCACAATCAGTATTGGACAACAGACACTCCAGTAGTAGTCATATGTCAGCTGACCTTTGCTGGGGTGACTCAGGGGCCAGAGCTGTGATCTATGTCACTGCAGACAGAGCCAGAAGAAATAGCTATAGGTGCTGGACAGCAACATGCAAGTCCAACAAGTCTTAATGAGACCTATTGTTTAACTTCCTATTTCACATTATTGCATCCCCTTCTGCATTCCATTACATGCTTAATTGATTGCCATACCTGTCAGTGCTGAAGAGTTTTCTCAGAATAATGCAAATGTTTAGTTTTGTGTAGTCGCAGTCAATTTTTGTGTAGAAAGGTTCAGACATGTTTTGCATAGTCAGCAGCTTGCCTTTTATAGGTAATGCTCATGAATAGGTTATGGCCTGTGCAGCAATTGGCGTGTCCCACTTGCTAATTGCATCCAGAACAGCTGTGTTGTCTTTCCATTAGCCAATGCCATAGCAACACAGTACTGTAATTAAGTCATTCATATGGGCCTTGCCCCTTTTCCTTGCCTGTGAGGGGGACATTATGGAGGTGTGGGAGCTACAGCTTCCCAGAAGGTAGGTGGAAATACCTCTTAGAACAAGAAATTGGAGAAAGCCCAACAAAATGGGAGAAAAAGTTCCAGAATTAGGTACATATTATAAGTATTGCTGCTATACAGTTAGATAATTGCTAGATTAACATGGTTTTATCTGGATATGCATTTTCTACATGATTTGAAGTCTGACAGTAATATGTATATGACATACCTCTCAACTGTCCAGACTTATGCAGAATGTCCAGAGGTTTCCCTCTTATGTTTGCTCTGTTCCTCAGACAATTTCTGTTTTTGACAAATCAGTAGGATAATATGAGGAATGAAGTCACTAAATGAAGACATTAATTTGTGTTTCAGACTTCATATCCTTCAGAAAAGTTATGTTACAACAAACCCTGTAACACCAGCAACTTTTTCAGTTTGTTAACAATGGCCAGACATACATAACTATCAACTGCACATATTTCCACAAAATCTCTAGGGTGTGGGACCATATTCATGGCCACTGCCTCATAATATTTCTGGGATTCTGTTGAATCACTGAGATGATATCAGGAGTGAAGTCATTACATAATGATGTACCATACCTCTGAACCTCTTACTGCAACAACATCTGGACAAAGCCTGACATACTTGGGGGACAAGGGGTCAAAAATAGAGACTTATCTTAAATAATGGTGTTACAGACTGTCAAGATTGTGTAGCAGTATAGTGCGTAAATGTTTGCTGGACTGAGTAGGGAGAGAGGAAGATGTGAGCATCATAGATCCTTTTCTATCTGACTGTGCATGCTGCTAAAGCTGCTGGTGGTCTATCAGCTATATATGTTTATAGGGACAGACTGAGAAATGTCCTGCAACACCTCAGGATTCAAAGTACACTGTGACTTGGGCAGTATATGTAGGTGTAGTGTGTGACTGGCAATCAGGATGTGTTTGTTCAAACAGAAATTATACGCTAGAGTTCAGTTGGGTTACTTGTCCCTGCCATGACCCAACATAATCACCTCTCACTCTCTTTAAATCTCTAATTAATTTTTTTCTCACCCATCTCATTTCCCACAACTCCATATATGATAGCCACTGCCAACTGCTTTTTACCTAATTAAGATGCATAATTTTCTCATGTAAATATATGATTGCTTTTGTATAAATATTGTGTTTTGTCTTATCATATAAGCTCTCTATTTTGTTTTTACTCATGCTGTGTAAGCAGATTTGTTATTTTGATCTTTGTACTATCTCTCATATATGTATGTGCTTGCTTATTTTTTTTTTTAACTGCAATATTGTTTTCATGTAACTATTTTTCTTTGTTGGAGCTTTTCTCATTGGGTCTCCACTGAAAATGGGCCCCAAGCCCAGTTGGACCAACCCGGTTAGCAAATGTCAATAAATAAATAAAATAAATAAATGGTATGTTGCTGTGACTGTGGTGCAAATGGTTGTGGGTAGACAATCTCTCACCGGTCTGTTTTTCCCTACATTTACAGCTTGGTAGTGCATGATATATTTCCAAATGCATGATTAATTCCCCAGAGCTGATTTGGGGTAGTGTTGTGTTGGTCTGACTATAGTCCAGAAGGTGCTGGGTGAAATGATTGGTGTCTCTCAGTGTTTTTTCCCTTCTGTTACATGACTGCAGTCATACCTGTCCACTGTCCAGATGCATGTCTCATATTTTTGGCCTGTTCACCATAACTGTTATGGATTTCTGACTAAGCACTTGAATTATGTAAATATTGGCATCACTAAATGATGACAATCAGTTGTGTTTCAGACCTGAAATCTATCAGAAAATATATTAAAACAAACCATGATAATCTAGCTAACTTCTAAGCTTATAACAGCCATATTTCAAATATGTCACTATTGTTTGGCCTTTATCCCCCCACTTTGTCAGACTTTGTGCAGATGTCTTGCAGTAAGAGTTTGAGTGTGTATATATATATATATATATATATATATATATATATATATATATATATATATAAACATAACTAATTCCACAGGTTATTCCTTAATGTTGGATAACCATCCTGCATGGTATATTTACTGAAGTATTTCTAATTCTTGTAGCTCATGTGGAGTAGTGGTAGCTGCTGTGACTAGAGTGCACAGGGTCCTGGGTTTAAGGCTTGCCAGGGATGTGTATTTTTCACCTTATGTTAAATGACTGTAATGCATATGTTTGTAAAAGGATTACAAATCTTCATAGCTCAGATGGTGTATTGGTACTTTGCTGTGATTGTAGTGCACAGCATCCTGGGTTCAAGACTTGGCATGGGCTGATTATTTTGTTGCGGGGCAGAACAAGGGCTGATGGAGGTAGAGTGATTAAAGCACTTTTAAGCAGTATGCAATGTTGCATGAAGCTAAGCGATGCTAACAGACGGTTAAGTCCTCTTAGCTTCACTTAGTGGTGCTTACTCCCTCTTATACCCATGCTAATTTTAAATAAAGAAAAGTAAAAAGGGTGATAGGAAAGTGGTGAAATGGGGGCAAGCATGGTATAAAACATTAGAAAAAGTGGCTAGGGATGTGCAGGACGGGTGTAGGAAAGGACCATAGCTCTACATTTCTTCTGAAACAACAGCTGTGACTGATGTAGAAAAGTTGGAATTTACAGCCTCACACCCCACAGGGAGGGGTGTTGACAACATACATTTGTAGAGTAATATGAGTGTAGATTGATTTACGTCACCGGGCATTGGGGCGAAATCTAGAGCTATGAATGAGGCAATGATTTTTTCGTGGGGCAGATGCTTTTTTTTATTTATTTATTTATTTTTATATAGTAAAGTGAGAGTGGGATGTTAGGGAAGAGCTGTAGGTATGTTAGGGGTAGGTTGGGTAGGATAGGTTGCATTTGCCTACAGACAAGACAGTAGACAGGGGCAGTATATGACACATGAGGGAGTAAACACCTTGGATAGGGAGGGTGGTTGGGAATCAGAGATGCATGAACCCCCAAATGAATACAGTCGGACTGAGGTCCCGACCCATGGGAAGTCACCACTGCACCTTCACGGCTCCCAAGGTGGCTGTGCTGGGGACTGGACAACAGGTGCAGGTGTGCTAGGAGGCCCTCTATCTGGCACAGCTGTCCATCCAACTTGAGTGGATGATGGTGTGCACCATAACCCGGAACTTGTGGTGGATGACGGGCTCCTCTCCACATCCACGCCCATAGTTCCACCCAAAGGTGTGCAGGACTGGCAGAGGAGGAAATTCCAGGTTGGGTCCCAGATGTGCTAAGGCCCAGTGCCATGGCCAGATGAGGCAGGACAGGAGGATCTGTTGGGCTCTTCATTCTCAAACGTGCTATGGTGTTGAGGTTTTCCAAAATATATTGGTTAGTCATGAACAGAACATTTCAAAATTATTTATAACAGCATGCGTGGGTGTTCCAGTTAACGCAAAACAACACATTTGAAACAGTTGCATAGCAAACAGAACACATGCATAAATGGAACAACAGTAAGCATTTTAAGAGCCTGCATGTTACATTGACTGCAACAGGCCACCAATAATGGTATTTGAACAAAGTATGTTAATATGCAACCAATTAAATATATGAACAATAACAGAACACATCAATAAGAATAAAAAAAACAGCTACCACCAAAATTTGGTCTCCAGGTCCAAAAAGCCAAGAGTCCAGAAGCATGCAAACCAAAGAAGGACCAGGAGTAAGCTGTAGATTCCAGTATAAAGATTATTTATTGTAGAACAGACCACAGAATAAAAAACATAAGCACTTTTGTAGGTGTGTACCCCACTTCATTAGCTGTAAATAACATAGTTACATCTGTGGAAGTGGGTAACACACCTATGAAAGTGCTTATGTTTTTTATTCTGTGGTCTGTTCTACAATAAATAATCTTTATTTTATTTTATTTTACATTTGTTAACTGGGATAGTCCAACTGGATACATGTCCATTTTCAATGGAGGCCCGGGGAGAAAAGCTCCAAAGAAACACATATGCAAGACATACAAACAATATATTTTACATGTTTCTGGTATATTCAACCAGACAATATAGATGAGCACACATTATTAATTCCTTCACAAAGACATATATAATGATCATTACATATACAAACAAAAAAGTATGTTAAATATCTATCTAGAGTCACATCATGCATCTGAATGTGGTATTGATAAGACTAAACAGTCCTATCAGGAGATTATGTGTTTAAGGCAAGAGTTATAGCAGGAGTGAAGTAGGACTGAAGTTAGTCTGGTGTGGAGCAGGGACATAACCATTTGTTGCAGAAATGGCTTTTGTTAGAGTTCTTAAATTTGGATAGAGAAGATTCCTGGGTAATGGATGGAGGCATGGAGTTCCAAATTTTGGATATGTAAGCTGAGTAGAGAGAGTAACTGGCATGGTTGTGTGATCTAGTAACTGTTCATCTTCTTTCGGCTGTTCCCGTTAGGGGTCGCCACAGCAGATCACCTGTTTCCATTTCTTCATGTCCTCTACATCTTGCTCTGTCACACCAACCACCTGCATGTCCTCTCTCACCACATTCATAAACCTTATCTTAGGCCTTCCTCTTTTCCTATTACCTGGTAGCTTCATCCTTAGCATCTTTTTCCCAATATTCTCCGCATCCCTTCTCAGCACATGTCCAAACCAATGTAATCTTGCCTCTCTGGCTTTGTCTCCAAACCTTCCAACCTGGGCTGACCCTCTAATATACTTATTCCTAATCCTGTCCACCCTCGTCACACCCAGTGCAAATCTTAACATATTTAACTCTGCCACATCCAGCTCAAACTCCGGCCTTTTTGTCAATGCCACTGTCTCCAACCCATATAACATAGCTGGTTTCACTACCCTCTTGTAGACCTCCCCTCTCACTCTTACAGGTACTCGTCTGTCACAAATCACTCCTGACACTCTTCTCCACCCACTCCATCCTGCCTGTACTCTCTTCTTTACCTCTCTTCCGCACTCACCGTTACTCTGAACTATTGACCCCAAGTATTTAAACTCATCCACCTTCGCCACCTCTACTCCTTGCATCCTCACCATTCCTCTATCCTCCCTCTCATTCACACACATATATTCTGTCCTAGTCCTGCTGACCTTCATTCCTCTTCTCTCTAGAGCATATCTCCATCTCTCCAGGGTCTCCTCCACCTGTTCCCTACTCTCACTGCAGACCACAATGTCATCTGCAAACATCATAGTCCATGGGGACTCCTGTCTGATCTCGTCTGTCAACCTGTCCATCACCACTGCAAATAAGAAAGGGCTCAGAGCTGATCCTTGATGTAACCCCACCTCCACCTTAAACGCATCTGTCACTCCCACCGCAGACCTCATCGCTGTCACACTACCCTCGTACATATCCTTTACCACTCCCACATACTTCTCTGACACTCCTGACTTCCTCATACAATACCACAACTCCTCTCTAGGCACCCTGTCATATGCTTGTTCCAAGTCTACAAAAACACAATGCAACTCCTTCTGACATTCTCTGTACTTCCCCATCAACACTCTCAGAGAAAACGTCACATCTGTAGTGCTCTTTCCTGGCATTAAACCATACTGCTGTTCACTAATCATCACATCCCTTCTTAACCTAGCTTCCACTACTCTTTCCCATAATGTCATGCTGTGACTGATCAATTTAATCCCTCTGTAGTTACTGCAGCTCTGAACATCACCCTTATTCTTAAAAATTGGTACCAAAACACTTTTTCTCCATTCCTCAGGCATCCTCTCACTTTCCAAGATTTCATTAAACAATCTGGTTAAAAACTCCACTGCCGTTTCACCTAAATACCTCCATGCTTCCACAGGTATGTCATCTGGGCCAACAGCCTTTCCATTCTTCATTCTCTTCATAGCTATCCTTACTTCCTCCTTACTAATCCATTGTACTTCATGATTCACTATCCCTACATCATCCAACCTTCTCTCCCTCTCATTCTCTTCATTCATCAACCTCTCAAAGTACTTAACTGTTAATAGTAACTTATCTGTGGAGCAGAGTTGCCTAGGACAGGAATACTGCTGAATTAGGTTGCTTAAAGCTGGTGTTTTATGTGGGTGGGAAAGCAGCTTATAAGTAGTAAGTTGATTGTAGATTAATAAATTTGGCAGTTCAAGCCAGTCCAATTGTTTTAGGTTATGACAGTGATTAGTTCTAAAAGATGAGTTATTAGCAAATTTAGCTATTTGATTATAGCAGATTGCCAGTTTGCTGGTTTCTGTTTTGGAGAGATTTGTTAGGATTGGGGATGCATAAAGTGATGTTGAGAGCAAGTGAGTGTGAGCAATTGTGGTCCTAGCAGTTTGGGTCAAGTAGGATTTATGTTTGTAGAGATTACCTAACTTTCTGTGAGTGTTTTTAATAGCTAGATTAATGTGGATATCAAACTTTAACATCAATGGTGATGCCTAGTAGTTTTGTGTGAGATTCGGGTGTGATAAGTGTACCATTTTTTAGAGTGTATATTGAAAGTGGCGGTAAGGCTGGTATTTTGTGAGGGGTGAAACAGCAGGAACTTGGACTTTTTGGGGTTAAGAATGAGGCCATTGTCAGTAAGCCAGTTTTCAACTGAGTGGAAATTATCCTGGGTTTTATTGTGTAGTTCTTGCAGGGTTGAGGCACTGAATATTATAGTGGAATCATCTGTGTATTGGATAAGGCTAGTGCTATTTGCTGCTGAGTGGAGATTGTGAAAATTGAGAATAGCAAGGGACCCAGTATTGATCCCTGATGTACCCCAAGAGTGACTGGTAAATGTGGAGACAAGTTATTGTTCCACCATACTGCTTATTGCCTGTCCCTAAGATAGTTGTCAAGCCAGGAGATTGATTGATTGTCTAATCCTAGGTTTTGAAGTGGTAGATGAGTTTGTCATGGCTAACCATATCAAAGGCTTTTGATAGGTCTAAGAAAAGGGCAGAAGTAAGTTTACCATTGTTCCTGTTATAGTTTATGGTATCTGTGAATGCTTACAGAGCTGTGGTGGTACTATGACCTGAACGGAAACCATGCTGAGTTGGAGATATGAGTTCCTGATTTATAAGATGGGACATAAGTTGATGGTGGATGCATTTTTCTAATATTTTAGCCAGTGGAGATAGAATTGCGATTGGCCTTTGTGAAGAGGTATGATATAGGCAGTTTTCCAAATCAGGGGCACTGTAGCTTCAGTAATTGTTCTATTGATTAGTATAGAAACTGGTACAGCTATTTCTGCTGCTGCCAGTTTTAGAAATTCATTGGGGAGGGAATCAATTCCTAGTGTTGTGGATTTCAGCTGGGATAGAAGTTTTCTTATGTAGGAGGTTGGGGTGGGTTGCAGTTTAAAAGTGGGCATGTAGTTAGTGGAGGTAGGGACACCTGTTGTAGTGACAGTGAGATATTGTTGGGATAGACCTTGTATGGTTTCAGTAAAGAATGTATTGAATGATTTGGCTATATTCTCTTTTGTTAAACCTGATGGGGGTGGGGTAATGGTTTTACCAGGTTGTAGTAACTTGTTTAAACCTGCCCAGAATTTCTTAGGGTTATTCATGTGTTGGGTTTGATGGGTAATGAAGCAGTTTCTCTTGTCTTGGATAACTATTTTTTTGGTTAGATTCCTAATCTATTGGTAGGCTTGCTGTGTACTAGGGCTTTTATTGGATCTCCAGGTTGTCCAGGCTCTATTTCATTCAGCTATTTTTTGCCTAGTTTCCCTAGTTAACCATGGAACTGGTTTTGAATTTACTCTAGTAGTTCTTGCAGGGGTATGTCTGTTTAGTATATCTAAGAAGGTGGAGTTGAAGTGTTGAATAGCTTCGTTTAAGGGTAGGTAATAAAGGTCAAACCAATTAAACAGCTTTATTTCTTGTCTGAAGTGAATGGGGTTAAAGTGTTTTTTGTTTCTAATTGTTTGAAGTATAGGACTTTGGGGGTGATGGGAGTTGTATTTAAGTAAGAAAGTAGTTTGATGGTCACTCAATGAGTCTGGAAGGGTTCCGGCTAAGTAGGAGCAGGGTATTTTATTTAGTAAGATCCAGTCTAATAGGCTTTCTTTTTTTACTGTTTTTGACTATTCTGGTGGGCTGTTTGATCACTTGAGAGAAGGTATGAAGATTGATATGGTTAGTGGGTAGTTGAGCAGAGCATGTGAGTCAGTCTATATTAAAGTCACCTAATACAATGGTCTCTTGAGGCATGGATTGAGATAACTATTGAAGGAATGTCTCCAAGATAGGGATGTTATTGCCTGGTGGTATACATCCTGTTACTATGTTGATGAGTTTTCTGTTACTTATTTTAAGCTTTGCTAAGAACATTTCTGCTTTTTCTAAAAGGGGTGTGGTTACCTCGAGTTTAGTTATGGATACACAATTTTTGTACAGCAGGGCAATGCCTCCACCCTTTTTACCTAGTCTGTCTTGCCTAAGTACACTATATGCAGGTGGTAGGATCTCTGTATCTTGGGTAGATGGTTTTAGCCATGTTTCTGTTATACTGACTATATCTGGGGAGTATTGAGAGATTAGAATGTGTAGTTCATGTGTTTTGTTGTTTATGCTTCTAATATTTAGGTTTAGGAGGAGTAGACTGTTTAATGGCCTGGATTTAAGTTGTGTTGTCTTGGGAAGTTGATGTGAATTGGTCAGAGGTCTTGTATTGTTAGGTCCTGGGTTTGGGTGGATATCACCAGCACTCAGGAGCTGGTGATGTAGATTATGCATTAATTTTGCTAGTTTTTCTAGTATGGTACAGTATTTTGGGTTGCTGTTGATTTAGGGTAAGAGGTAAAGAGTCTAATATGGCTATAGCTTACAGCAGTAGTATTGTATAAGCTGGGGTTAATTGTTAGGGAGTAAGGAGATAGGATGGGAGAGACTTTGGATGTGGCTTTATGGGGTTGTGGGAAGTTGCCAGGTTCTGGGTAGTTGTAAGATGTAATGTGATAGGTGCATACTAAGAAGGATAGTAGTGACATTTCCAGGAGGTATCTCTTCATTATTAAGGAGAGGTGGTAATTGGTTGGATTTGTAGGTGTGGTATGTTTGTGGGGTGGGAGGGATATGGATTGGTTTTTGGGTGTGTGGGGGAGTGGATAGCTATGTATAAATGTAGCTGATGTGGGGGTGGGTGGGAATTGGGGGTAGGGTAGGGGAGCGGAGTGAGCCCGAGCATTAACATTTACAGTGTTATAGCTTTTATACTGGAATCTATAGCCTACTCCTGGTCTTTCTTTGGTTTGAATAATAGAACACATGTTTCAACAATAGTATTTGAGAACAACATACATGTAGTATATGAATAATGATTATTTATGCAGATGAGAGGTGAGGGGAGAGAAAAGCGTCCATTAACAACTGTATAGGCTTCTATTTTCACAACAGTACTGCTAAATACTCTACAGATCTGCCCTCACTTTACATCTACCTATGGCCCATAGCTTCTGTAGCATATACATACCTGTTAAACTGTCAACCTGGAATGGTATGGGGCAAACTGTGACAACTCTGGGTACATGACTATAGGGGACTCGTACATGTCAGGGTTATATATCTGACAGATAAGGGGTACCCTGCACTGATGTTGTGTGTGTGCTACTGGCATACTTCACCTGGATTCCTATCTGTGTCCAAGGTTATTGGCAGCAGTGACCACTAGCCATGACAGCGTGACACTTGAGAGACATGTACTGGGAAGAGTGCATGGTGTATATACCTATCCTGCTGTCATTTGTAGGCATGGGGTTGGAGAGTGGAACAGTTGTACATGGTATACTAGTATGCCTTTCATATAGCTACTACAATACATTTCTTTACCTGTAAGACCTGTGAAGAAAATATCTATTAACACTCCCTGACTGTTTCTATAAATATTCAAGATTTCTTGAGTGTATATATGCACACATCTCAGTACCTCCCCCTGGATTCAAACCATGTCTGGGTGTGAAAAACTGAAAAAACAAAGCTACTTCTCATCACACTGAGATATTGACAAACTGCTGTCCCTTGTCTGATGTTTGCCTAATACCTTGTTGGCTAGTCAGTCTGACCTTGTAATCCTGCAATTCATACATAACAGATAGGGTACTGTTTATTAATTATTTGAAATAATACAATCTGGAAAGCAAAGGTTAACACAAGGCAGTGCTGCAAGGGGGGCACACTATAATACATTACATATTACTATTCAGGGTTCAGATCTTAGTGGAGAACATATTTCATTTATATCTTGTTTTACAGCTCCACAATCTATTTTGCTTAATAGCTGGTTCTCAGAACAACATCTGTTAATGTGTGCTGTGAAAGTCATATTTGTTGTGAAGAAGCTATACACATTCTATTTCTACAACAACATACCAGAGTAAACATTACAGTTTGCGGTATAAGTGTTTATTTTACTTATATGACACAGTGCTTTACTACTGCATATCCTGTAAATCAATATTAGTCTAGCAAACATTTATTTATTTGTTAGACACAGCACACACTACACCTACTGGCAGTAAACAATTTACTCTTTCTTATTTATTTCACTATATACTGCAAGGTAGATCTGTACTCACCAGCCTGTCGGCGCAGCCTTGTCAGTCTGTCAGCATGTGCCTCAACATTGCTAGTCCTATGTGCTGCAGCTGTAGGGGAAAAAACAAACATTATTCATACCTCAAACTTCAAAAAAAGCAAGGATACCTGATGGTCAATGAAAGTCGGAGAAGCAGTATTTAGCATACAAAGCCTTTATTCAGCCTTATAAAGGATTTGTACGCTAAATACTGCTTCTCCAACTTTCACTGACCATCAAGTATCCTTGTCTTTTGAAGTCTGTGTTTGTTTTTGGCTGGACATGCTATTTTTTAGTTCATTATGCATACCTGTATATCACATACTCAGGCTAGAATTTGGTACAGCTATGGATGAGATACTTACAAACTACTGGAGCTTTCCATAACTGTGCATTTTGGATACACTGAGCCAAGAGTGCTGCCTTCTTATGCTTTAGGTCAGCATAATGATGCTGTACCTGCTCACCAGTCCAGGAGATTCCAGTAGCACTGGTAAAGTCATGTGCCAGATGGTCCCAGACATCTACTTTATGCTGAGAGCCCTGGTACTGGCCCTGCTGCAGTCTGTCATCATGGCATTCTATGGGGAGTCCAGCCATGACCCTGGACTCCAGAATGCCCCAGCGCTGCACCCAAAAGTGTGGTCCCTCTCCAACGCCAAACATGGTTCCTATGCAGAGCAAACTACAACAGGTTCTGGCTGTATTCCCACCTGTGTGGCTTAAATAAGGCCATATTCCCACCCTTTGCTGCTATTAGACCATTTTGAAAATGCTAAGCTCAGCTAAGTGGTACGCAAACCCGCTAAGCTGAGTTGAGCAGTGCTTAAAGGGGTAAATGCTGAGCACTGCTTAACAGTGTGCAAATCCACTTAGCTGAGCTGACTGCTGCTTAGAATTTATGTCTAGGCAATGCTTAAACTGGCAAAGCAAAGCTGAGCACTGCTAAGCATTGCCCATGTTTCATTTAAAAAAAATTTCAGAACTGTAAATTAATTAATCATTACTGACATATTATTAAGTGTATATGATTTAATTTACATGACATCCTCCTATGTGCTTTCATTACATTATCTTGGGGTGTGACTATACTGTATGGGACACTTGTGTATACATGGGTGATTTCACATGTTAAATGCACTCACATTTCTATTTTGAACTAGCTACACTGCCTTGGTTAACAAATATCAATTACTACATAATTTAAAATAAAAAATAATTTTAACAATGCTTTTCCATGTAAAAATAAAGGACGTGTTTTGGTACTCAAACTGTGAACTGCTGCATGCAAAGCTGGGACTCTAACCACTATGCTATCTCGCCATTAAGGATTTTAGCTATACATTTGTATTTAACAAGAAGTGCTGAGCCGAGGGCCATAGTGTGCAAACCTGTTCAGCTATGCTTAAACTTAACTTAGAATGGAAAAAAAAAATACAAGCACTTTAATGACATGTATCAGTACTACTTGTAAGTCATATTTGGTAATGCACTACCTGTAATTATACCAACTGTCTGTGTCTGTATGGGCAATATCAGGATTGAAGTCACTATATAATGGCATACATTTGAGTTTCAGACTTCTAATCCTTCCCTACATGTTATGTTAATACAAACCCTGTTCCTCTATCAACTTTTTAAGTTTGTAATCTGTCCCTATTTGTCCCCTCATCATTTTAGGCTTTGACCAGTGTTTTGGTCTAAGAGGTTGAGAGAGGTATGCCCCCCATTATTTTAGGCTTTGTCCAGATTTTTGGCTCCAAGAGGTCCAGACGTATGGTCTAAGTGCCGTGCGGCACTTTTACAATGCAGGGGGTGTGTGACAGTACCTATCACACATGCCCTACATTGCTTACTATTTAAAGTCCCGCTTTCAGTGTCCGCAGACACTGAAAGCAATCAGAAAGTGCTGAACATCACTTTCAGAGTGCAGGGGGCATGTTGGGTATGCTGTCACTACTGAAACACTTTTCCTGCACTCATCCAGTGTTCATGTCTGCAGAGCTGTTAAGTCAAGCAATAGTAAGTATATTATTAACAGGCAGCATTATATTGTGGATTTAAATTAATAGCACTGGGTCACAAAGGTATAAATAATATTGTGGATGCAAACTTATTTCTGAATATGTATCAAAACATAATGGAATGCAATAAAACTGTTCAATAATCATCACAAAACTGAACTATATAGGACGCATCAGTAACACTACAGTAACAGAGCCGAAGCAACTATATGGAAAGATTATCAGCTTATTATTTAAATGTAAGAAAAACCACTTTTGAGTACAAATTTATCTGTCAGTGTAACACATCCAAAGGACATGTGTCACCCACTGCTATTAATTTAAATCCACAATATAATGCCACCTGTTAATAATATGCTTACTATTGTTGGACTTAACATTCAGATTTCAGCACATACTGCTGGCATCTATGTGTTATACTATACAAGATGAAGTTTTTGAGTGACTACAACTTTTTATTTAGAAATTACTATGGTTGGCATGACATCAGCTCATGAATATGGATACAGGACAAGGAGTTAGTTCCAGCTCTAAGTCGTATTCATGAAAAGTCTCTCACAGACTTTTCTACTTGTCACACCCATCTCTTGATCCAAAAAGACGATTGGCTTAGTTTCTTTCACTATTGAGGTATTTGTTTTTCTTTGGGTGTTTACTACACAATACAGTGACTGACAGGATGATTTACAACTTTCAAGTATATATTGTTTGATATGTAATATTACAGTTTAAATTCTGAAGAAGTTCTTACATATAATAAAGAATGAAAGCACTCAATTACCATTGTGTTCATATGTGTTTCTTCACTGTGCCACAGATGTTTTCATGGTTTTATATATATGTGTATATATATGTATATATATATATATATATATATATATATATATATATATATATATTTTTTTTTTCTGAAGCCACATCTCTGTCAGAATGTCACATTTCAACTCTTTGCATAACTATATCTATAAATCTCTTATTTCCACTGCAATAAATACACTTTTAGAGCTATGATAATTATTTGTCTTGTTCTTTAACCTTAAGGTATATTTGTTCATTGTATCTCATCTCTGGAAAGTCCTTGTCAGAGTTACAGTTGTCAAGTGACCATTTCAGCATTCTTCTTAGATTTTTAATGACAGAGCTAATGGAAAATAAAGGACAGATTATGAGGTATGTGAGGCTATTACCTAGAAAATATGCTCCTTTTTATGAGGTACTCAATGACAATTTTTAGCAATATCACAAGTATTGATTTAAATTAAAAAAAATCTCCAAACATTTTCATATATGAAAAAATACGTGCATTTTGTTGTAAACAGAAAGTCTGTTATGTAAAGTTCATGATCTATGACCGATATAAAATACATTAATTTAGTAGAAAAAGTTTCTAAAATGATCAGTTTTATTTATTCTTTCAGATGATATGAAAAATGAAAATTTAATAGATTTCATTATCAGGGACACATTTATAAACCCAATTTTAAGTGACAAAAAAAACTTTTAGAGATCTTCTGGGTATTCATTTTTTGCCTTGCAGGCAACATCTTTTTAGATTTATCACTTGCTGTTTTCATCTAAGAACTAGGATCAAAGCCAAATTTCAGCCATTACCACCAGTGGTATTTTTATGGTTCTAAAATGGTACTTTCCTGGTGGCAATACATTTATCATTTGTCTTCTTTATTGGGTTTTTTATCTAATTTATCTGATAGGCCTCATGGTATAAAAATGATAATGTTTATGTGATTGCTTATTTTCTACCAGAACATTCTATCATTATCATAAGATTTTTCACTGGCTTTTCTTCTGCATCTAAAAAAGAATGCACTAGTCTTTACATTTATTTACTTACTTTTTTGCTTTCCTTCTTTGTTCTAAATGTAATGGTCAGAGTCCACAAAATCCACCAAGGATCCACAAAATGCATTTGCAGACAATGAAGTTGTAGTTAGAATACTTAGTTTAATGAAATCAGCTAAACACTTTCAACCATACCCAGATCTTCATCTGAACTGACTTAGTTACACATTTACTAACAATCATATGCCTTGGATTAGTCACATGTCTGATAATATTTGAAAATTAAAGAGATATATAAAAACATAATAATAACAAAAGTCTAAAACTGCTAACATTCCTATATTACAGATTATATAAACATAGAAGCCTCTACTCATAAATAACCAATTTATAAGATTAAAATACAGGAATTTAAATTATACTATGTAAATATTAAATGATAAAATTGATATAATATGATTAAAATAAAAATAATTATATTAATGGTTTACTTTACATGTAGCACATAAATGAAAATGAGTACCACCTCTAGGCAAAATATATATATATATATGTAATACTAATAAGAAAATGAACATTAATTTTATAATTTAGCAAACCTGAGTTTTAACACACTGCTAATGTCCATTATATGTTCATATGTTCATCGAGGACAGAGGTTATGAGGCATTTAATTTTACTCTAAAATAATTATGGAAACTACTCACAATTCCCATGGGCCACCACTTGGATTAATCAGAATCTGTTCTAATACAGAAACAAAAATCTTACTATAATTTGTACATGCCAATGTATGCTGACAGCATTTGTTGTTATTACATTTCTTTTTTGTATTATAGTTATGATCATAGATCCTTCTACCCAAACTACTTCTGCCTTTCCTATATAAAAGAGCTTCCATACGTACTTACAAATAATTCAGGCACAGGCAGCAATGCCCTTCTATCCTGCCAATATGCTAAAATATCTATTCTCATAATTGGCGTTCAGGTTGTTCTTATAATATCTAAACTAGTACTTGCTTTAATTTATTTATTTATTTCCAGTTTGATGACCGGGGAAGTCCACTAGGCACAGAGAGCCTGTTTTCAGTGGAGGCCTGGGGAGAAAAGCACCACAGTACAAACTACAAGTAAAACTACAAATGCAAAATACAAATGCAAATACAAAGAGAAAAATTTACAATAGTAACATAAGAATGTTAATAAATAATATCATGTAGTGAACAATAATAAGTTTGGTGTGTTCCACTAGGTTATTATAAACATGTTTTCAAACATTCCAAGATGAAGCAGGGTTGCCATTTAGATAGGCCTACTGGAACACATCAAACATTCCTAGACAAAGAGTGGTTGCTATTTAGATAGGTATTTGTGTGTGGGCAGTATCAGTTCTTATATGTTAAACAATGATATTGTAAAATAGATGGAATATAGCTTGGTAATAGAAAGAAATTGTAGGGCTGGAAGGGACGTATGAGAAAGTAAGGGATGGGCTAGGTTGGAAGGATGTAGGTACATTTCCATTTAGAGTAAAGGTAGGAATGAAGATGTATTTTAAAGTTTTCCACATTCTGCATTGTCCTTAGAGTTGGGGGAAGATAATTCTATTTCTTGGCTAGGGAAAAAGAGAGGAGTAGTTGTCCAGGTGAGCAGTTAGGTTTATGATCACTAATTAAGTTTTAATTTTCAGATTGGATGGGAGCCCTGTTTCCACCTGGTCTTAATGACCAATTTTGATTTATTGTCTAATCATTTTGATTGGTTCTGATGTTAATTACCAGCTTTATATATATTCACATACTGAGTTGTATTTGTTTTTACTATTTTTACTGTATGTATCCACTAAAGAAGGCTCTGTCGAGCCGAAACCGGTTTGGACTTTTTGATGGGTTTGCCTTTGTCACCCAAAGGATTTTTCCATTGGGTTGAATAAACTGTCTTTTTTCACCTTCCACACTTGCTGGCTTCGTTTTGTGGATCATCACTGTTCACCACCTTTTTTACTGCCTGTATCTGCCTGTAGCTTGATGATCCATTTAAGTTCATGTTCCTCTGTTTTGTTATAGAAATCGCCTAACTGCAGATCACTATGTAATCTCTCAATAACCCTGAACTTAAACCAGTGACTAGCATCATTCACTAAGACATGTTTTGCTAATGCACTCCTGTCATAATACAATACAAATGTTCCCTAATCCTTTCTCTCAATGTTCTGTTAGTTTTTCCTACATAGAATGACCCACAACACTAACAGACTGCTAAGTAGACCACATCCTTCACATTACAGTCTGCACTCACTCTGAAGTCATATCTAACACCTGTATCCGGGTGTACAAATGGATGACATAGACACACACACACATGCATACATGCAACACGTACACATGCTTGAAGTAAACTTAATTTCTGGCAGAGTAGTAATCTTTTAATATTGATTTGAAAACCAATATGAATACTACTTGACTATTATCCCTCCCCATTTGAACAATTCTATATAATAAATCTAATACTGAATGCTTAACATTTTAAGGTATTTGTCATCATCTGTGTGCTCAGAATGACCAGACACAATTTTGGTTATTTAAATGTATTAGTCAAAAATATAACACAAATACAACTAAAACACAATAATTATTTTTGTTTAATGTAGTATTAATCAGCATATGTAATTGTTTACAGAGCTATAGCAACACAATTTGATACCCTGAATAGCAGACGTTATATCCCTTCTCAATGTCTAAGAGTGAGTGTGAGCATGATTGTTTAATGACAACTTTTTCTTAAAGTAGCAATGAGTTAGTATGTGGCTACATTAATGTAATAACTCATTGTTACCTTTAAAAAGGAATAAATTGGCAGTTTATAAGACAAGATTAAGTGATTGGAATTGCAGTTACTTGCAGGAAGCCTATATATTGTCTTTCACACTATTTCATCTTGTAAACTAGTCTTACAAATAGGACAATTTAACACTTTTTAAGCTGTCTATAAGTAACTGAAGTCAAATAATGACAGCTGGTATACTGTCAAATTATATTCTAAAGGTTTAGCTCCAGTTAAAGTTCATACCTGGGGCAGGTCTTAAACTCATTCCATCCTAAAACTCATTCCATCCTATTTCACTGTGTATATATATTATTACTACATTACATATCATGCTTGCACCGATAGCTGCAATGGAGGGTCTATATTAAAAGCACGAAAGCCCTATTAACTGAATACTAAAACACTGACACATGTTCTGCGAACTGCGAATACACCGAACGCCCTAAACTGCGAAATTCAAAAACTGGAATCGTCATAGTTGTTCTAGCCCGCCGCCCGCTACATACTACCTACCCAAACAAACTAAATAAACCACATACATACATACATACATACATACATACACTAACCAAAACCCTACTTCTAACCCTAAACTAAACTAAACCCTACTTCTAACCCTACACTAAATCTTGCATATACCACCATGTATGCAATTACATTAACCCGCACCCTAACCCTAAGGTCCATAACTATCGTACACTTACTTTAAGAAGCTATACCCAAACAAACTAAATAATCCACACACATACACTTAACAAAACCCTACTTCTAACCCTTCACTAAATCTCACATACATTACTATCTATGCACTTACCTTAACCCGCACCCTAACCCTAAGTCCGTAACTATCACACACTTACCTTACGGAGCTATACCGCAGAAGGGCCAACCATGACAATTTGACGTTTCGGATTTCGCACTTCAGGATGATCAATGTTTTTGTGGTTCAAGGAAGACGTGTCAGCATTTATGTATTCGGGTAAGTACACCTTCGTGCTTCTAATATAGACCCGCAATGGATTTGCTAATGCTGGCATAGCATGATAACTTTATTGTGGTTTGCATTAGCATTCTAAACCTGAAATGTACTACTCTACAACTATGCAAATATTTGTAAAATGAATCATGTCTTGCCTAGACATTAAGCAAACTGTGCAGAAAAGTGATCCCCAGAATATGCATTTCATAATGGCTACCTTAGTGAGCTTGACTCTTCACTGAGAAAATGCTGCCAGCTTCATCATGCTATATAATGATAAAATCTGCTGAGTCCCAAAACCTGGCTATGCAGAGGTATCATCATATTTTGCTTCATTTTATGGACAGCAGTAGTTTGGATAGATAGGCATGTTTTGTTCAGTGCAAAAAATCTTGAGCAAATTAAAAAAATATATCAAGTTCACTGCAACCTGTATTGTAAATGAAAATGATGGGGCAAGTCATTTGCAAGGTCAATGAATCTGTTATTTAAAAGAAAATATCAGAAAAATATGGTAGGAATAAAAATGACCAATGGATTATTCCAAGGACACTGAAGAGTGCACATAGTGTTAACCAACATGAGTAACCACTGCAGCATCCCTGCAGTATCATCCTCCCTGGTAAGACTTGACCACAAAGCGGTCACTTTCAAAGTCACCATTTCCCCTGACCCCCCCCCCCTAGCTATTATCAAACAAAAAACTTCTCCAAAGCTGATTAGAGCCTCCTGAGGGATTGTATAAACAGCTTCACAGACTCCTCCACCTCTCTAGGAACTGGCACCAGTATCCAAAATGACACCAAAGCTCTATATCAGCATTTATATAGATGCATGGAATCAGATAATACACAGCAGGACTGAATCATCCTCCACAAAGAAGAGTAAACCTGTCTGGTGGACACCTGCAATAAATAAATGCTATAACAAAAGGAAAAAATGGTGTGCTGGTCCAAGAAAGAGAAGGTGCCCAATTGGAACCAAACTTTCCTTAGCCTGAACAAGCAAATAAGAGCACTAGTGAAATCCTCCAAAGCAAACTTTGAGTCCAAATTGGACACATCTACTAGAAACAATCATAAGGCCTTCTTCACATATGTCCGCAATCTCAAAGGAAGCACCTGGATCTGTAAAGAACTGGTGGTCAAGGACATGACATATACAAATACCTTAGATATAGCAAATTTACTGACTGACAGATTCAGCAAAAACTTCACTCCTCTCTCCCCCCATCAGTAAACAGGACATCCTCAGTATCTGCTCCCTTCCCCTTATGTCTAGAGAACAGGTCATCACTGTTCTTTCAAAGGCAAAAGAAAAATCTTCCATGGGACCTGATACCATCCCAAGTTACATCCTACATAAACTCAGGCAGGAACTTGCAGCACCATTAGGTGCCCTATTCAACCAAAGCCTCAGTACTAACTTTATCCCAGCTGAGTGGAGGACAGCCACTGTCATCCCTTTGCACAAAGGTGGAGCATCCACCGATCCAGGAAATTATAGACCCATCAGCCTAACTAGCCTGATCTGCTAGGCCATACAATGGATTATCATGGACCTCATTAACAAGAACATTGGCAACCCCCAAACACTCTATCCCATATAGTTTGGCTTTATCAAGGGGAGGTCATGTCTGTTAAATATGGTTGACTTCTTTGAGACAGTCACCAAAGCCATGGATAAGGGGAAGACCATCTTGACCTGGCTGAAGCCTTCAACATTATTCCCCACTCAGGCATAATAGATACAAACTGATGTCTAGTTGAGAGATTTTATGTTACCTGATGGGTAGCTAACTGGCTCACTGATGAAACCCACCTAGTCAAAATAGGGGAAGCTACCTCAAGCAGTAGACCTGTAATGAGTGGCATACCCCAGGGTTCAGTCTTGAGGCCTCTGTTATTTGGAATATACTTTTCTAAGGTGCAGGCCAAAACCAGTGGGCTATGGCTGACCAAGTTTGAAGATAACTGCAAGCTGTGTGCTGTCATCAATTTCCCTAGTGATGTGGACAACCTCCAAGAGAGTCTAACCCAAACAAATGACTGGTGCCAGAAACATGGCCTCAAGCTGAATACCAAAAAATGTGTCATTATCCCCTTTGGGGAGAGTGAAGTCCCTACAAATGATCACATTAATAACAATGTCCTAAGCATAGAATCAGTCGTAAGGGATTTGGGCACTCAGGTTGATAGCAACCTGACTTTTGACCGCCATGGTCCTTCCGTTGTGAAGAATTTTTCTATATGGCCCAACACATAAGTAAGGGTATCTCATCCAGGGACAAGGAGGTCATAACATCCCTGTATTCTTCCTTTACAAGGCCCTTTATGGAGTACAATGCCCCATTCGGCATGTACCTCGCAAAGCACATGCAGCAGCTGGAGATGCCTCACCAGAATAATCCAGGGCCTCAAAAAATCTATCATACAAAGATAAGTTAAAAGCCCTATCCCTCTACTTAGTTTCATACAGACTCCTCAGAGGTGACCTCTGTCTTGTATACAAGATGATCTTGGTGCCTGATTTGATGGGACTGCTGTATATCTGCAAGTCAAGTTCCACTCGTGTAACCCACCTCAATCTGGCCTGTGACATCAATAGAACTTGTTGGTGAGACAGATTTGTGTCCCAGAGACTCCCCCATCTGTGGATTAGACTCTTTCCACATCAAGTAGAGTACCTATTTAACCCTTGCCAAGCGTAACATGGATAATTGCATGGGAAACAGAAATGACATCCCTGAGATTCCACCCATGTCCATGCTGGACCGCGGCATTGGGTGCTGACTTGTCTAAACATGGGCTAAACTATTGGCTAGGCTTACAAGGGACTCAAGGCCAATAGCCTAGTAACTTTCTATAATCCTATGGGAGATGAAGAGGTAGAAATCCATCAGCTCCCATGTTAATGGAGCCCTTTTTATTATATGTGGTGGTCAGAGTAGTGATATTCATAGGTGTGTACTAGGCTAATGGCCCTGAAGCCTTTACAAGCCTAGACCATAGAATTACCCTGTCATCGTGCCACCTGACCTTAGTTCCCAGTGCCTCTGTCGAGCAGAGCCACTGGAGTGATCCCCAGGGTGAATTTTCTATTTCCCATCCACTCATCAAGATTTCTCTTGAAGACGACCATTGAATTTTCTATTTCCCATCCACTCATCAAGATTTCTCTTGAAGACGGCCATTGAGGTGCACTGCTTGACATGTATGGGAAGTCTATTCCATAGCATGGGCAGTATCTGTGTTATGAACATGTCCCTCCAGCATGTTTTGTTGATTGTGGCCAATCAAATCTGTCTCATAAGAAGGTGTGCAACTTACAAAGTGCAACATTCATGAGCACTGTGTGGCAGCTCTTCTAGGGGTAATTATGAGTTACCCACATCATGATGAGTAATATGGCCTACAAAAACTGCACTCCAGTTTACACTTTATTGACATGCAGGTAAGGAGCAGGTTGAAAGTATCTAAGTGTAAGTCAGTATAATGGATACTGACCAATGCAGTACTTATTTTTGTTCCGCTAATTGTTTTGATTGATATGCCCATATACATTCAGAACAGTTAATCCATGGATGGCCAAGGTGACATGATATGAACTGCACAACTCACCAGCTGTTTTGGAATTTTAAGTCTGGTTATTTATGGGAGGTCTAGGCTATAAAAGCATCCAGTTAGTGATGAAGCTGTCATTATCCTGACTAACTGATGTTTTATAAAGGGTTTAATTTGTAGAAGGAATGAATTCAGAATCGAGAGAGACAGTAGGTGTACAGGCTTTATCAGATATAGGAAGTTAGCACAGTCTACTGTGCTGGTCTTAATATCCCTAGTGATGTTTAAGTACATACAAAAGGGACTGTGCGAAACCATGGTGAAACAATTTGCTAACTGGTTTCTTGGATCACTTCACATCTAGGGTATCATTTTCCAATTATATAGGTACTATTTTTTAATATTTTCATCTGACACTCGGCTTTTCCTGCATATCCCATAGAACTACTGTCAGAAGAAGACACAATGATGTAGTAAACTGTCTTTAGTCTAAGTTGTATGTATGAGTGTGTTTGTGTGTTTGTGTGTGTGTGCGCACGTGCACACTCTGACTTGGACTGATATTCGGTCTAGAAGCTGGTTTCTAAACATGCTCCAATTCTCCTATACTCATTAATTCAATACATTAGGTATAAAAGCTGGACGGATGGATGGAAGTATAAATTAATTAATGGAGTAAAGAATGCAAAGGTGAAAAGTTAGAAGAAGGGATGACTGGAAGAGAAGACAGACCATCCGAAAATTATATTGTATAGAAAAATATGTCTCTGGTAATTCATTATTTCTAGGCATAAGTGACAAATACTAAAATGTAATTACTTCATATCTAAATTAAGTGCTTAATACATAGCTGTAACAAATCAATAGAACTTCAATGATAGCAGAAAAGGGGAATATAAAAGAAAAATAAATAAACCAAAGATTCAAAATAAGCCACCAGGTGTTAAAGAAATTATTCAATAAAGCTAAATTATCGTAAAAAAAAAAACTTTTTTATGGTCACGGTCAGTTTCATGACATGAGTGCAGATACACATAAATAAGAGTTTTAGAAACCTGCTCTCAAAAGTATCTCAAGTGTATGAAGCAAAATGTTATATGCTAACACAAGCTGTCTTTAACAGATTTTACAGACATCACCATGGTGAGAATGCTTATCTCTGCTAGCAAGAGGCTGCTGTAGCACATAATAGCTTGTCTGAATCACTAGAGAACTAAAAGCTGTCAGCCCAGTCACTAATGCTCAAGTACATAACAGCATATCTGCAGTGTACTGAAATCAGTGAGCTGGAATTATGGGACCTCAGTCAACTGTTTCTACTTCTCAGTATTTTAGCGCCCAAACTCTGAAACAAATGTCTTCTCTGCTGCATTGCAGTAAAACATAACTGTGTAACAGAATTGCTAAGAATGTACTGCAGAGTGACTGCATATACTTACAGAAATAGAATTATCTTTTAGCATTGGCTCACATAAACAAAATGCTGTGGAACCTGTATGTGGCCATGAAGGTTTTCATAGTTGTACATGTTCTAACTCTCCTCCTATCAATGCCTTAGTTACTTGCTGTCATTTAAAGCAAAACATTATGACAGTATCTTGAAATTCAAAGAACATATGTGCTTCTGCTTAGAAATATTACCTGTCAATAGAGACAATAGAGCTGGGAAACTATGTGAACATCTGCTTATAAATATTACCTGTTGATAACAGAAAATGGGGCTGAACAAATATACTTTGTAGACAATAGGAACAAGGAACCATAGGCCAAACTAACTTCTTACAGTTCACTGAAAAGCATTGCTCGTAAAACTGTGTGTCAAAGAGATGCATATAAAAGCACAAGGCCTGACTTAAGAAAAGGTTATGAAGACTCACTGAAGACAGGAATATCAATGTACCTTTAGGGGTAAATAAGGACATGATGTAGTTCAAGTGAAGGATATAAAACGTACTAAAAATATCAGGTCATCAAGTATATACATAGTTACATGAGCATCAGTGAAAGTGCAAAAACTGAACAAAAAATATTCACTCATTATATGCAGAGGTATTAAAACACAGTCTCAGAAAGTACTTTTTCTTATCAAGAATTTGCATTAGGACAGACTGGCATTTTACAATTACTGTTTGTTTTTTATTTATTTAATATGTTTATGTTGGTTTGTAAAGCCAAAGGAAAATAATAGCCAATGAAAATCCCTGCTCTTATCTTTTCTGAATGTTTTTTTTTGTACCTAGCATGCATATATTTTAATTATATCATAAAAATAAGAAATTAAAGCAAATGCTGTCATGTTTGTGTTACATATGAAGCACTCTCACACATGCATGTGTGGTGGGAAGAATCTTGGTCAAGTAGGTGCATCCCTACTGATCAAAAAATTACACTCTTCAATACTACCCCTTTGACAGTGATACCCTGTGGCATTTTTTTGGTGGGAGGGGTGCTGCCCTGCACCCTCACTCCTGTTACTTAAAACATAAAAATACCACCGAGGAAGTGGGCATCTTTCCATGATCTGTCCCTTTCAGTTGGTGGGAATGAGAAGCTTTCTCGTCTTTCTCTTTCTGTTATATTGTAAGTACTCAATACATATTACACATTGCGTTACACTAATGTATGTGACAAATCTATGTTGCTACATATATGTTACTAACGTGTGTGTGTGTGTGTGTGTGTGTGTGTGTGTGTGTGTGTGTGTGTGTGTGTGTGTAGTAATTTACAATCAGATACTTAGAATAGTCAACTAGGGGTTGGGAGGGTGGCCTAATGGTTAAGGTGTTTGCCTTATAAACACAAGGTGCAGGATTTGAGTCTCATAAGGGAAAATTGGCTAGGCTTAAAATGGCTTTCCTTTCAAAGCCTGTACATAAGATATATATATATCCTCGGTGGTGGTGCTGCGGTAGCGCTGTCGCCTCACAGTAAGACACTGTCCGGTTTGACTCTCAGCTAGAGCGTCTTCTGCATGGAGACATGCGTGAATGGGCGTACCTTCGTTGAAGGTTGTGCATTAGGGCTGGCAACTCAGCATGTAAAAATCAACTGCCAATCATTAGCGGACCGCAGTTCCACTGTGGCGACCCCTAACTGGGAAAAGCCGAAAGACACAACAACATATATATATATATATATATATATATATATATATATATATATATATATATGGATTCACTTTATAATATTGAATTTTAGTATTCCGAAACTATAAAGTCAAACGTTCAAAATGCCGAAACCCCAAAACCGCGAAAGCCAAAATCCCAAACATAAACACACCATACACCACACAGCACGTACACCACCCTATCCACACTACAACAAACAAAGCACACAAAAACACAAAAATATAAATAAACCTACACTACAAATAAGCAGGGGGCAAACCCCCCTGTGCCCCACACCCCCCCACTATTTATTTATACTAACTCTGAGATCTCACCAAACAGAAAAAGACAGCAAACTCACCACTACACACTCTACAGTCCCCTCGTACACACATCACATATATACAAACACCACCACTTTCAACACTTAAACACTCATACTTTTACCTGCCTACCCTAACCCGCACTTAAAACTTCTGAACACACTCACATACACTCAAACATCTGCCCTAAACCCTTACACAATAGTCACTTACCTGAAATTCCAGCCAAATCTATACACCAAACCGCACATCAGGCACACAGTACATCCCACGTCACAAACCGGAACACCATAACTGTGAATTAGACATTTCCGGATTTGTGGTTATGCAGTTTCTCTATTTGCAAAATTGACTTTAAGGTCTCAAAATACTGAAATTAGATTTTTCAGTATTTTGAGATTATAAAGTGAAACTATATATATATATATATATATATATATATATATATATATATATATATATATATTTAAAAATGACATCAGTGGTATTCATGCCATATCATTGTAAGGAGCATCTCAGCTGACTAGTATTTTAACATTCAGAGTATAGTAACAGCATACAAAAAGCTCCATTAAGACTATGCGAGAAGAAAGGCAGAGACCATGGCTAGACATTGTTATTACAGCTCTCTGCTTTCTTATTGCCTTTTAAAATTATCCACTGAAAAAAATGAGGAGAGTGAGATGAATAAGTATTTCCTACTGTCATTCAAAACAGCAATGTTATCCTTGAGTTCGCTAAAGTTTACTTCATGTAAGATGTTTGCAAGGAGATTGCGTGGAACACCCTGATTATGCTCCAAAATAAAAATAAATAAATAAATGTATAAATAAAAAAATAAAAAAAAAAATCCTTGTAAAGTGCTTCTGTAGTGCAAGACTCGACTGTAACAGTGTTTTCAGAGGTGTGTAACAATTGTTACACATCCTCTCAGTGCTGTCACTGTTATGTTTCACAGAAGGGAATAATTTGTGTCATATTTTCCTTTTGTCTGTGGAAGTTAACAGATTTCAGTCTGTAACTCATTTACCTAAATTAAAACAAAATAAAAAAACAGAAAAGCTTGTAGTTTTAAAGCTTCATTGATGATGTCAGTCACAATAATTTCCAATGATCATCCAGAGCAACAAACCTTTATTCATCACAGACAAGTGATCCTCAGTAAAAAAAAAAAAAAAAATCTGAATTTTTTTTGTTACTGAGGATCACTTGTCTGTGACGAATAAAGACTTGTTGCTCTGGAACACTACCTGGGTTTCATGATTTTTGGAAATTATTGTGACTGATCTCATCAGCGAAGTTTTAAGCCTACTAGTTTTTCTGTTTGTTTATTTTTTATTTATTTTATTTTTTCCTCAGCACTCATGTTGGTGATGTTGGAACTAGACAGATTCCTGTGCTTATAAGATATTAACTTTTTCCTTCAATTATATTTACTTGCTGTCTATTTGACAACACCCCATCAGTGCTTTAATGGCTTTCAAAGCTGCTAAAACACTTTTCCTCTTTTTTATTATTCTTGTGTAACTAGTAGTACATGGAGTAGATAAAACTGCTTGCATTACATTGAGTTATGATTGTGTCTCATTGATCATAACCAATTATTGTGTGTTTCTGACATGTATGCTAAACTTCACCTCTCAAGTTTTGCTCTTGAGGTGAATCTGTTAACATCCATGTCTTGAACACATAGTAACATGGTTATGATTGGAGACCAGACCATAATCCTCTTTATTAATTGAGAACTTGTTGCTTTGTCACATTTAGTGTTGCTGAGGTCAATAATGTAGGAGCCCAGCAATTGAAGGGTCTAAGAAGACAGAACCTTTAGTTTAACATATATTTTATGTAATCTTTCACTTTTTTGTTTGTGGTACTGTTCAGTTCCTGAGGTATTTAAGGGAGGCTGAGCGTGAGGCAATGGGAAATTCCCTTTGAATATTTACTTTGTAAATTTCAAGTATAGATTAAGTACTTAGTATACAGCAAAGGAATGCTGGCAATCACGTCTGAGAACAGTCTTTCATTCCATGCTACTTGCCCTTTATCTGAATGGGTAGTTAGAATGGGTGAGTAGAAAGAGCAATAGAATGGAAAGATATGTTGCATCTGTTATAGGAACAAGTAGTCAGTTTAATTGACATTAATGAAACTGTATTTTATTCTGTAGAAAAGACAACTTCTCAGTAAAAAAAGCATTTCTGTGCTTGGAAGAATTATGAAGCTCCCTTAGAGTTGCCAGGCTGTGATGTTTGGCTAAAAAAGTGAGAGAGATTTAGAAACATTTACAGCTGCTAGAAATGTAGAGTGGACACAGATGTATTTGTCCTAGGGACTTCAAAGGATTAAGGGTAGTAGTGAAAATACAGGGCAAAGGGTGTCAAAAGTAGGATTTAAACCAGTGAAAAAGGATTAAGTGTTAGGCAGGATGGACAGGCAAAGGTTAAAGTAAGGAACAGGCTGGGAGGAAGTGAAATCAATAGGGGTGGAGCTGATTAGGTTAGGTTAAAAGATAGAGTGTAGATTCTGCTCAGCCTTTTGGTGTGGGACTGCCAGTTATCCCCTTCCATGCTGCATGAGTTATAAAGGTTGAAGAAATTTTTGGGCAGAGAAGAGGAGTCAGGGTTAAACACTCTTCTGTTCCCCTTCTAATTTGGTTGCAAATAAGCCTAGGTATATTGCCTCACAAAAATTTTGGGATTGGAGTGAATGGAAGGTGTAACTCTGCTTGTCTATCTTTGAGAGTGAGTAGTCAATGCTGCCTGTATTGTTTTTCTACAAGTTGTGTTATCATATGTGAAAAAATTGGTTATTATACAATAATTGTCCATTAACATTCAAAAACGTGCATACTGATTGGTCAGCTCAACCAGCGTCCCCATTGTAAAATCCAGCATATACCAATAGAAAAAAGTATTTTTTTCTATTAATATATGCAACAGCTTTCCAGGTCAAGAAGATATGACATTTAAAATCTGGACAGTTTAGAAGTATAAGAAAGACAGGGCAGAAATACAAGGAAAATCAGGTGTGTTATGCAAAACTAAAGAAATGTACCTGATTTTCCTAGATTTTCTGCTGTGTCTCTCTCATACCTTCAAACTGTCCAGATTTTTTTAACTTTTTTTTAAATAAATAAAGAAAGAAATGATGGAGAGTTTCCTTTCTCTGTTGCTTCCTTTCCAAAGTACTGATGTACTTCGTAAGTATGGGAACATAAGTACCATACACATATGCAATGCATAAAAACGCAGCAGGATACCTAAATAAAGTAAAAGAACACCATGGAGATGTTATTAAAAGACATTCCCCAGGATTCATGAAGCTCAGCACAAGGACGGCATTAGCCTTGCACCGACTGTGCAGCATAGAGATGGTGCAGCAGCACCACATGCATATTAATGAAGGCACGCTGCCGTAACGGCCACGTGCATAGGAAACGAGTACGAGTGCAAGGGGTGTGTCCAAGCTATGCACAGAGGCGTGATCATGTCGGCTGCATATGTGCAACCTAAAATGCTGACTAGTACAGCCTGCCTCTAATAGTAATCACACCTGTCAGTGTCTGTGGATACAGAAATGTATGCAAAGCATGCAAGACAGTTTTGCGAACACAAAAATAAGAAGCAAACACAAATGCACATAGCTGAATATTGAGTCCCCATCCCTCGAACAAATGACATTTAAAACCCCGTGCCCATATTCCACTGTAGTGTCAATAGTTATACCAAGTGGAAGCAAAATGCATCGTGTTAGTGCACCGCCAATAGCTAAGCCTAGCCCAATGGTCAGGGTTACCACCTGTCCCACATTGTGAGGGACAGTCCCCCTCTGGGCAGTTGTGTCCATACCAAAATCATTATAAATGTAAAATGTCCTGCGATCAGACATAATTATGTCCCAAATCTTATGCAATAGTCACATACAATACTTATTTCCGTACGTAAAATACCTACATGTTACAAGAAACAGAATAAGCAAGTAAACAAAACAGAAGAAGCAGCTAAACTGCTACAACAATAAGCTTAGATTTAGACATAAAACAAAAGTACTATCCGTTGTACTGACCATGGGTATGTGTTGGCTTGTAAAATCTGATGTGTGTCCCGAATATATCCCATCCTGGCCATATGAAAAGGTGGCGACCCTACCAATGGTCAGAGCATTCACCCAAAATCTGCCCATTTGCAGTCCAAGACGTCCTTGTCAGAATGGGCCAAAGATGAACGGGTATTACCCAGGTCTACCTACCATGTCATAAAAATAAGTATTTACGTGTACCTATGTGCATGATGTACAGCATGTGGAAGGTGAAAAATGCTAGGGTAGACCTCACAACCATACAGGTACCAGAGATATGTAGTGTATGCAATGTGTTCCCTTGACCGTGCCATGGGCCATCAACCAGAGAAGGGATGGTTGAAGTGTGTGGAATATGGGGGTGGGGGGACAGGTAATGTAATAAATCGCCAAGGGGAGACTGTGTTGGATGCACAATAGGTGAACTGGAGGTGTAGGAGGGAGCAGTGGGTGAATCAGAAAGAAACAAAAAGAACAAACATACACATCCACAATACAACCTGGCAGGCCATACTGTAGAAGACAATTCCACAAACATATGAATATTAAAATGTGCGATACACATGTACAGAAACGTCATCGGCACATATCCACATAATGGTCTGGCCTGAACTAAGCCATCCAACCACAACACACCTGGATGCATAATTGAATACCCATCATCCCCTCTACAGCACACAACCTCCCCATTCCTGAACGTCCACTAAATCCAGCCATACTGGGGCTGCTAGCTTGGCACAGCCATATCTGCACATAGTGACCACTATTCATATCTAGTAGGCAGTTTCACCCTAGGCAGACTCAGGATTGCAAACTATGTATCCCTTGCATGTATAACCCTATCTCTTTTTCGTAAATCCAAAAATATTGAAGGTTATTAGAGGTTATTGGTCTGTTCAATTTTTGGACATCCCTCATGGGATAAGTATCCTGTGTAAACATCAGACTTGGTGTCATGACATGATGTCCAGTCCTGTAGACATCTGGACACAAGTTGTATGTGCAGTAGTGGTTCACGAGACTGCTCAGCCTCCAGCCGGTCATGCAGAACCTACTACTCTGGATTAAACACCTGACTGTGATGCACTGCTCCCCACATGCATTATCGAGAATATATACTTTATACATTCGCATAGTGGCAATTGTATATATGGTGATTAAGGCGCTGACATAAGCAGGGTACCTCCCGTCCCACTTTGTGAGGGACAGTCCCTGTTTGGGCAGGTGTGTCCTGACCAAAAATAATACAATGGCAAATGTCCTGTGATTGTAGGAAATAATTATGTACCATATTTCATGTAACAGTTGCATAAAACAGTTATATCAGTATGTAAAATATATAAATTTTACAAGAAACAGAATAAGCAACTAAACTGCTACAAGAATTAGCTCTCATCTAGGAAAATAAGTAAGGTTATAAATCCTGTACTGACCGTGGGTATGTGTCGGCCTGTAAAATCTGATGTGTGTCCCAAAAATGCCCCACTTTGTCCATTAGAAAAGGTGGCAACCCTAGACGTAAGCGTGAATGCAAACGGGTAGGTGGCGGTGATTAAATGGTATGTGGAATGTAAAAACGTATGTGGGTGTATATGCATGTGTATGTACAGACCGATATATATAGAGAGAGAGATATAAAGATACACACACATATATATATATATATATATATATATATATAGTTATGAAAAATGAACATGGTCACAATATAGCAGTCACAACGAATGTGAAGGGAAACAGCAGTGGAACCAGCCGTAATATTTAGTGCTGTTATATATCAGGATGGCCAGAGGTGAGCACACCTCTGCATCCTCAACCACAGGTAGGACGCTAAAAGTGGAATGAATGATGTCCTCGTGCTAAGTCTGACTTTCAACTAGGTACAGGGCAGTCCTGGTCTCCAGTCGGACAAGCCTAAACCCAGATGACCACACAAACACCCTGACAATCAGATACACGTATGTGCCAGGACTACAGGCTTAGGAGGTCTGAATATACTTTGAGTGACACAACATGCGGAAAGGGTCCAGAGCGGTATTGAATGGCACATGTGTAGTACTGCAGTTCTCCCAATAGGAAAATGGATGCCTGCTGTGTTTGTGAAGTGTTGAGTCATGTGTTCGGGTAACTATGAACCATGGGTGTACATATAAATGAAGCAGAAGACCAATAGTGTATTGGATAGAGCATCCGACTATCAAGCAGACATTGCCGGTTCGACTGCAGCACACACCATTTATGACGCATAATCCGTATATGAGCATAAACTGCTAATTTTATGCTGTATAACGATATATAGCCAATAAAATGTGAACTGGGGTGACGTATCACAGTA